>NC_065902.1:4084709-4387739 GCF_905147045.1 Nymphalis io | reverse complement strand
GATTAAACAACAGGTTAAGGAGAACATTATATTTTTGGGTGCTCATCAATTTTGTTAATTGCAAACAAGATAAGTTAAAATACGAGTAGGCTAACCGTTATTGTTAAGCGGCAATGGTAATTTTAACAAAATCAAAAATTAACGAAAAAGAAATACCGAAGATGAAGAAATACACGAGTATTGCTTTTTAAAAAAGGAAATAATAAGTCTTCACATAGCTCAACACAAGATTAAAAATAATATACATATGTCATATTTTTATATAAGAGTTAAAGTAAGACTCGAGGAGAGTGTTTTTGGACCTCCTTCAACATTGCTGCTGCGGCACAAGTTTGTTCATGCGTTAATTTCTGAGAGCGTGTATGGCAGAAGACCACCTAACTGGACTGGCACTTCTCCACGTAGTTCACTAAACATACATAAGTGAAAAAATATAATGTTATTTCTTTGTAATTTAGATTTACTATTGTTATAAAAATGAAACCTATCCTTTTTTTAACTCTGGAAAAACGCGTTACGCATTTCCCCCACGGGAACAGTGTGGGGGTATGTGGGGCTCGACGTTGTCCAAGGCGCCGAGTGCGCGTCGAACATCGGAATACCCACTAAAAAAACCAGCGGTACCTTCCGTCTTAACGAGAAGCGCCACGGGATCGCTTTCGCATGCTACCGTGAAATGAAACCTATCCTGACTCGACCTACGTGACTCAGAGGTTGGAACCGCTCTTGATCACCCCACGACGTTTTCTTTCATCCCCAAGCATGGGATGAATTTTAAACACAAATTAATTCTAAGTACATGAAATTTCAGTAGTGCTGGCCCGAGATTTAAGTTGCAATCTTCGGTTAAGATTTACGTGTTCTAACCTCTGAGCCATCTCATACAGTTACTCATAAATGTAATATAATCTACTTGAAAAATAATTCAAATGTATCCCGTGCTTCTGAAGTAAGAAGCTTCACTTTTGCGTGTTTATTATTTACGTAACACTGAATTCATAGCGAAAACTTAGCGAAGTAATACGTTAAAAATATTATAGTTTGATAATATTTTTATAAACTTTAAAAAATAATCTTAGTTTAATAATAAAATAAAAAATGAGACAGAAAGCCGCTTGGCAGACTCATTAAAGGGTAAGGGAATACTTAATATTATATATTAATTGTTTTGTAGTGAGTATTTGATGATTAAAACAATTATTAATTAATAAAACAAGTTTCATTACGCAATAGTTCAAGAAATGTGACGTTGGAATAAACTTTGCGACATAAAAACTGTGGTCACAGAGAATGCAGTATGCACTTTTAAGGTTGCTGTCCACTATAACAAGGGTGTACAACCAATCAAAGAGCTCCAAATATGCGTAATGATTTATACAGAGAAATATAGGCTTTATAGTTGTATTATAAGATCGAAAGTCCCGTATAATTGTGGAGATATTGTTGTAATACTACTTTAGTAAAATTCTAGTGAAACCGCCGACCTGCCTTGAATGTGCGAAGCCTTTAATGACAAAAAGTTATAATAGGAAACATAAAAATGGCACGCTTACTGTGTTTTATTTAATTATTACTTCTTTTGTTTTGCTATAGAACGTGATGTAACATTAACTATATATATAATCATGCCGAGATGGAATAGTGGTTAGAACGATTGAATCTTAACCGATGATCGTGGGTTCAAGCCCGAGTAAGCACCACTAAATTTTCATGTGCTTAATTTGTGTTTATAATTCATCTCGTGCTTGACGGTGAAGGAAAACATCGTGAGGAAACCTGCATGTGTCTAATTTCATTGAAACTCTGCCACATGTGTATTCTACCAACCCGCATTGGAGCAGCGTGGTGGAATAAGCTCCAAGCCTTTTCCTCAAAAGAAAGATGAGGCCTTAGCCCAGCAGTGGGACATTAACAGGCTGTTACTGTATATATAAATCATATTAATTATTTATTAAATAATATAAAAAATTGTTACAATCCTGCCTCAAAAACCATAATTTGGTATGCAAATGTCATATATATGTATACTACAAATAATTACGCACAATATCAGACTACCTTTTTTCAATATATTCATATAGTCTAGAAAATTTACATTTATAAATTATATTTTAAAAATTCAATCATTGTTTAAGAATTGAAATATTTATTGTACGGTTTTAACTATTTTAAATATTCTTTTGAATTATAGTAACATGCGTTAATTAATAAATGCTTTTGTTTTTGTTTAAATCATTTTAAGTTTTTGTATTGTTTGATGTCATTCGGCAACTTATTAAAAAAAATTGCAGCCATAAAATAAAAGTTCGCACTGCATAATTTAGTTCTGACTTAATGTTTATTTTGAAAAAATAATATTGTTTTTAATACCCTACAACATAGTATTTAAATTCGCCAATTAAACTTAGTTTAATAAGTAAATTGACTGTAAGACTAATTAAAATACATGCCAATGTCAACGAATTTGTAACTTTGTTTAAATTAACTTAAAAGTCAACATTATTAAGTTACGCTACAGTTGCCCTCTTGCTGCTCTCTAACGGTAATTAAAAATAATTAACATCAATTACATTCATTCGCAAGTGACTTTGGCAAAATAATCTGTTCCCTGCTGGCACAAATAAAAGCCATTAACAAAAAAACCATAATTACACTAATATAGTATTAATCATAAGCTCTAAAATTTAGCTAAAAACTTTTTTCTATTTTCATTTTCAAATTATTCAATGTATTTTAACATGACTCATTAGATAGAGAGGGGTGATGTTTCTGAAACCTAATTATACGGTTTCACAAATGCAAAGTTTTAATTTATATAAGTTAAATTAATTGTTTATTATAGATTATAATAAAACAGTTCAAATTCAACTACTAATAAACTAACTCTCACTTAAATATGAGATTGTTTGCAACATATGACACCTGCATATGTGTTAGGTTATTTATAAAGCAAATTGTCTAGTATGTATTTATTGCCAATTTATATACATTTTTTAATGTTGTCATATCAAACAAACAAGCCAGTCAACCTTAAATTATGCAGATGAAAAATGTCATGATTGTATTAGATTTAATTTAGTATGAATGTACCTATCCGCTATAGACAAAACGGATACAATGAGTCACCGGAACAGATTCGAAATTCGTCCGGACCTCACGTGTGTTGGACGAACGAGATTTGAATACTGATTAGTCCGATTAAGGCTGATGGTCCATGTTGCATTTGGCGCCAGACGGTGCCGTTGCAACAAGACTCTTATATTCTTACATGTTGCTTATATTACTGCCATTATCACATAAATAGTACGAATCAGACATGCGAATGAAACCATTATGACATGCGATATCGATCAAGGGACAATTTATATCGTTGTTTAGCGTTGTACAATATGTGGAGGAACGACGTACAAACAGACCAAAAGCTAATAATAATGTACAATTAATGGTATTGTTACATTGTTCAATAATTTGGATAATAATAAATTCATGTCGCGTATTTATTTTGTGCCATTGACTGTAAGTTAAACAAAACGGTGTGTACTGAAAAATACTTACATATTATGCGAACAATCATTGTCCTTAGGTATTTAATTGATACAATCTCATTATGTATATAATTTCAAAAGGATTGAAGCGTAAATATAATGCAAAGTTTTTATTGTCCTATTAAATAATATATGTGTAAGTATTTAATATCGTAATATTTAGTAACAGCTTTAACATACTGACTGTTATCCGCCTACTTCGCATAAATTATATTTTAGTTATGGTTTTTTTTTTTACTTTTAATAATCTTCATAAAAATAGATTTAGCGATACCAATCAAACATAACTAAGTAACAAACATCTTAACTAAAAACTACTTTTATCTTTATAATAGGAAGATAAAAGCCTCGTTAAACTTATTTATTTTCACATCTGCAAATAGTATCCAATTATATTTTGGTGCTATTCCGAATATATTTTAAGATCGTTTGAGTTTTAAGTTTATTATAATTTGTGGAGAGCCTCTTGATTAACTTCAATAATTTTGAAAATCTTTTAAAATTTTGTATGTAATTTTAATGTCATATATATTTTATTACTTAAGTATATATTTACAACGGGTTAAAAAACGTAATCTCAAAAATTAATAATTAAATGCATCAACAATTAACTTGACTACTCAATTCACATGAAACACATATTATTTTCCTCTAAAAATTACATATTTAATGAATTTGTAATAATTGCAATAGCAACTAAAGTCGTGTTTGTAATGTTTTCATGTCTGCCAGTTCTATATATATCCTTCAAGACGGGGTTTCCGGTTCGAGGATGCCGCTCAAAGCCCACTGCATCGTGTGCATTATAAATAAAAATTATCTGGCACAAGTGTGAACTTCCTCATAAAATTGCATTGCTATGTTTATGATCATGACATTGATCAATATGAGACACTGTAAATCACATGATTTTTATTCTTGATATTGTGAATATAGTCATAATATTTAAAGTGAAAAAAAAACCTTTTTATGGTCAGCACGTAAATAGCTAACTAGTATTATTAAAAAATATAATAAAAATACAGTACACGCAGATATTATATTCGTTTAAGCAATCGTAACTTAAGTAAAGAAGACTTTTACAACTTTTGAAGTCTATCAATTTTATTGAAGTACTGAGATAAATTGACAAAATACTTAGCAGACAATTTCAATACATAACTTTTTTTATTATTATGAAACCTACACGCACGTTCTCGTCACCTCGTCATCTAATAAAAAGATAAATACGGATATAACTTATGGATAAAAATATGCTTTAAATACCATTTTAAGCGTATAATATTACACCTTTTAAAATATATATACATTTCTCTAATTGAAAATCAACTAAATTACAACTAATAATCATTATTGGTTATAAGAAAAACAAAACTAATATTCTATAACCATCTACAGACCATCACTCTAACGATAAGTCGAATAAGGGACATTCAATACTAGATTTGTAATACCTCACTCACAAATTACAAACTTGTTTCATAGTTTCTCATCACATATGCAACGCTATGGCATACCGATTGTCTTAGTACGACCAATAAGGTTGAGGTCCTTATAAGATTTTAATTATGCGGAGGTTAAGTTAAAAAAGATTCTGTTTACATAACCAATCAAACTTGAGTAATGTAAATCTAATTTCGTCACGAAAGACGTTCTTCCCTATATTATAAAATACGAATTTAACAATTAGCTGATAAAACACTAATTACCAACATTTGTGTCGGGTCCTAAAGTTTTACTTAAGTCGCAATCAATATTACTTTCTGCACAGACATATGTAGGTATGTATGACACACTACTAACGATTGAAACTAATTTAACTTCGATACACATATGATGTCAAGGGTTGAATATTATATTTTACCCCATAAATAAAAATTCAAGGAACCGTATAATATTTTTTATCGCTGTCTGCGATCTTCAGGCGACTAACCCGTGATAATTACGAAATGTATTTGGGTCAGTTTATATTCGATGAAATATGAAACGTTTGTGGGTTACTTCAAAGAAAACGTATTAATTTCGTACAATTGATAAA
Organism: Nymphalis io; assembly: GCF_905147045.1. Classification (NCBI taxonomy): domain Eukaryota; kingdom Metazoa; phylum Arthropoda; class Insecta; order Lepidoptera; family Nymphalidae; genus Nymphalis; species Nymphalis io. The sequence continues at coordinate 4,382,156 of NC_065902.1, read as the reverse complement.
ATGTTTTATTATCATAAGGAAAATAATACTATTTACTAATATCCGTTGTTCGAAAATGATTCAATAAATGAGTATTTAGTATTTTTGTTGCATACAAAGTGCAATGTATTGTAATTGTAAGTACTACTGTATATAATACATGTTATCGGTGTTGGGTCTTTGTGCAGGTCTACTGGTGGTAGGGCTTTGTGCAAGCTCGTCTGGGTAGGTACCACCCACTCATCAGATATTCTACCGCAAAACAGCAACTTGATATTGTTGTGTTCCGGTTTGAAGGGTGAGTGAGCCAGTGTAATTACAGGCACAAGGGACATAAAACCTTAGTTCCCAAGGTTGGTGGCGCATTGGATATGTAAGCGATGGTTGACATTTCTTACAATGCCAATGTCTAAGAGCGTTGGTGACCACTTACCATCAGGTGGCCCATATGCTCGTCCGCCTTCCTATTCTATAAAAAAAAAAAAAGGTCAGCCTGGGTAGAAACCTATAGCTACATTATATAATAAGCAATAAAAAGTATTGATGTATTCCGGTTTCAAAGACGAGTGAGCCAGAGTGAGGCACAAGAGACAACGTATTAAGAATGGTTTAAATACTTCTTGTAGTACCAGTATTTAAGGACGAAGCGAAGGTGACTTACCATTAAGGGGTCTGTCTATCCATTTTGTCAAAATGAAATGTTTGATTGAAAATGATATCTGTAAAAACTCTTTTTAGCATGGTATGTATATTTGAAATGATTTCCATAAAATTTCGACGATATTGAAAATAAGTTGACAATGAATGAATTGAAAACGTATAAACTGGCAATTTTCGAATGCAAATTCTAATTATGAACAATAAACGATCGTAACGTATATAATGCAGATTGAGTAAATTTAAGAGCATAGCGTATAATTTGCTCAGCGGATATGAAGTGCGGTAGAGATATAATTACTCCAAATCCATTGATTTTACGATCTATATAAATTGTATTGTTCATGAATTATATAATTTGTAAAATCCATAGAATTATTATTTAATATTCAGAGGTGAAAATCGACAATTCAGGTACTTTTGCTTAGTATCACTACATACTACAGTCCTACTAAAGTGTGTCTGTCTGAACGCGATAAACTCATGAAATCAAAAATACGAAAACCGGTTCCGTAGTTTACTAAACGAATTTTCATATCGTCTTCACCATAGGACGAAATGATTCGAGTTTAGGTGTAAGGTGAATTTAGGTGTAAGATTGTGTAAATATTATTTAACAGACAGGCTTATACGTGGACAAAGTCGCGTTCGGAAGCTAGTAGAACATTAAATGAAGTAAATTGATCCTCAATGCTTACAAAGTTTCTTTAAAATATATAACATTTCGCTTAAGAAATTGTTCTATATTGAGGACACATTAAAATTACATTATTGTATGAATCTAAATCAATTATCTAAAATGCAACTAAATGTATGCTGGAAATATAAATGTTAGCGTTGATATTGTATTAGCGATGCAAATTGAGGTCAATGACGTTGAGTTACTACTACTAAATGTAGTAGACATTTGCAATTTTTTTATGTAATATAAACTTGTGATGATTAATAAAATAACAAGTATTTTAAATTATTATCTGTACAGTAATATAATATACTATTTCATCATTTCTGTATAAGCCCGGCTAGCTCAGTCGGTAGAGCATGAGACTCTTAATCTCAGGGTCGTGGGTTCGAGCCCCACGTTGGGCGAAATTTTATTTTATTTTTTCTACCCAAAATAACGAAGTATTCAATCAAGTCTCAAGAGACCTCTAAACTATGATTTATTCAAATTTGTTCAGAACATCACAACTTTTTACATTGAAATTGTTAAACTACTCTGAAGTTAGGAAATTTTATATGATTTCCTTTCTGATGCTTTTGATGTTGCTGACTTCAACTTTAGTAGAATATTTAAACAAAATTACTTTAAATTTTATTAGTAATAAGAGTAAATTCGTTTAAACATAATTATATTTATTACAAAACATTTACTTTCATATGATTTGAAACAAAATCAAATTTTAAATCTAGAAAAACAGGCTAAGGCTTTCCAATATTTAATTCATTAATTTAGTAATCTTAGCTAACGAAGCGAACATTGCCAATACAAACTATATGTACACTGACTACACTATAAGTATATAAATATCTCAGACTCTAATTACACGCCCATTCACACTTGTTGCTCAACTGATAGCATCTTACGTAATTCGCTTATCGCAACGAAATAGTTAAGTACTTCTCGTAAATGTTGAATAATAAATATAGTTACAAGTTTACAACAAGCGGTTGTGTTCCCAACTATACTAACGTCTTCGTTGTACATTAAAGTTTCATTGTTTACAATCGTCAGGTTTAAAATTAATGTATATATTTACTTAGTATATTTGAGGAAAAATATATTTACCTAAAGCTTAATACGGACCCTTATATGATTTCTGTGGTATGTTTGCAGACAGCAGAAATAGTTTATTTATATTTGTTTCGTTTTTTGAATCGTATTAAATCTACAATAACAAAAGCTGCGATTATTTTCTGCGATTATAGTCACCCCATGTATTCGAATTTGCTAGAGACCTTATTGGTTCTAATCGTTGGGTATAAATTACTCCATGTATTTACTCAGGGTAAAATATACTTGAGCAATCAATAAGGCAGTATACAATCCGTATAATACTTTCTGCGAGATGTTTGTGGACAGCAGATATACACAATTTTATTTTTTTTAATTTAAAAAAAATAAATAAATACGGTCGCAATTATTTTAAAAAATAAAGGTTATATGTTGCCTTATAACACTTTTATTATTTATATGTATATACATATTTAATATTTAACAAACAACTTTCAAATGTATAATACAAATCTTTGGATTTATTTTTCGGGAGTTCCAAAAATAATAATAATTGTACCTGTCATATCAACTGTTTTACCTACATATGTACGAACTATATTCTACTACTGTACTATTCGGTTTATATTGTTATGGTTTCAACTTCATTTTTATTAATATATGTTTGTGTGAATGTTGAAGAAAGAAAATACAGGCAAACCTTTTTTAGCTATTTTTAAAGAAAATGCTTTGTTATATTCAAACGTAAAAACTATTTAAGTAAAAGCTATATTTAAAGCTGTTTACACATGTAACGTTTGAACGCCATCTAAAAACCCATGCACTCCACAAAAGATTTCACCGTTCAAGCTCAGTTACATACATTTCTGTGAAAGAAGTAGTGTGAGTTTCGGGACAATAAGTGCAGAGTTCATAGAAATTGCCCCTTTTAAAAATCTCTTTTATACTTCAAAAAAGGTTTTATAAATATGTGCTTTGTACTTTTGTATTTAAAGTTCAATGTAAGCAAGCTATGCAGGTAAATTTGACAGTTCGAGAATCGAGTCATTAAACGCGTAGTATAGAGTGGTAAGAGTACGCGGTTAACAACGCTAGTTTCTGCGACAGGATGGTCAATTAATTTTCAACTACTATAAATTGGGGACGAAAGTGATTTCAATTAGTGCCATTGCCTTAACTAAAATGTCGATGGTTTGCGGTTGAATTAAAGCGTAACCGCTGAATTCTGCAATTGTTTAAGGACTTTTGTAATGTAATAAAATAACCAGTTATTGTGAAATCATAAATCAAATATAGTTAAAGGTGTGTAATCGTGTTATTATTCGACATAATTGCTTAATAAAATTAATTTAGTAATACTGATTCTTTAAAATATCACTAACCTTTCAGCTTCTGAAACGCTGATCAAAATCACATTCAATAATTTGACTTTAATCTAATCATAATCATTGGTTGGCGGCAGACGATGACGTAATAGGCGACCAATGAACATTTAATATTTAGTCGGATTAGTTAACAAACTTTACTCATCATTTCAGAAAGTAGCTTTAAATATTGTAGTAGGCATCTACTTATATCTATTTGTTCTAATTAAAAAATACATTTGTCGTGCATGAAACAGACATTAAGTGGTCTTTCAAAGAGTGGCGCGATATGGTTGACAATGCAGAACAGTCTGATGCAAAGGTAAAAAGCATACATGATTAGAAGAGAATAAACTGTAGATTCCACGTAATAAGGGCTACAGGTACGGTAACTGTCTAGTAAGACAAAGTGTGCACTTGAAGCTAACGATCCAGACGAACCTTTGTTTGCAGCACGGCAAATGTCACTAGCACGGACGTTGCATAGGCAGGAAACCTGTCGTGTCCGCGGATAGGCCTCGACTGTACAAGAACAGCATTTGTATGAGCAGTGAAGTATGGAATAGCTTTTTAATCTTGTTCGTATTTTAAATATATAAAAAGTAACGGTATTGTCGTATAAAAGTCGCCGACGACAAGACTCCATTCAATTCTGAAAAGATTCCAACGAAATTGGAATCTTTAATGAGAATAATATTGCCCACGCTACATACTAAATAAATATAAATGAAAAACCAGTACGCTCAGCCCCAGACATGATCTGAACACTGATTTGGCTATCTTCTCTTTGTATCTACACAATCTCAAGTCACGTGATAAATGCAAAATTTTCTTATAATAGGCGATGGTGTTAATAACAGTGTCGAGTATATTTTTGTCCCTATGGCGTGTATTTTCACTAGTTGAGCGCAAAATATTCTACAAGAACTTAATATAAATATGTAACCAACCACTTTGAGAAGTTCCATTGACTTTTGTGTTTTATTTTAATGAGAAAGGTTAGGTTAGCAAATATAAGATCTATTACAATGGTACGACTAACGATTTGTTGTTATTACCACTTGTTACTATTCGAAGCACTCGGAAAATGAATAAAAGAAACGGAAAAAAATTAGTTCAACCAAGACATTGTTATTGCGTTGTTCAAAGGTTTAATCAACAAAAACTGCCCAGTACCAATCAGTACCTAATATTACAGCAATTGTGTGGGTACTTTATAAATACCACCACCTGATCCAATAACATATATCTCTGTGGTCCCTCGCGCTCCATTCGATCAGTATTGATTCGATCGTTATTGCTATTAAGCCCATTAAGATTTTTCCCATTTAACTGAATTGCTAACCTTTTATAAATTTTACATTTACCATGGGTTTCACTTTCATATATGTATTTTAAAAATGAATATTAACCCATATATATATATATGGGTATATATATATATATATATGATATAACATAGAGAGAATAGATATCTCGAGTTTATTAATCAGACGAAAACAACTCTTCGAGGAAAATTATGCCATTTTGTTTCATCGGCAAGTTGTAGTGCCGAGTATTATAAAATATTGCTTTGTTGAGAATTAGAGTTGTTTCGTGTCAATTCTACTATCTATAATCAGGTAAACAAGTGAATCCAGCTTGATTCATTACCCATTCGGGCTTTGACTTATAATTTAAATTATTCGTCTTCTATCAATGTTGTAGACACTTATAGATAAAAAAGCTTAATATTGGTAATGTCGTTTTCAGTTCATTTATTTATATTTTTATTAGTTTTTTTTTTCTTTCTAAGATTGTTGAAGTTTTTTGTTCTAAGATTTACATAGTTCCAATATTTGTTAAGTTTACTTTTAATGTCTTTTCTGTTTTGATTTTTGCAATATAATTCGTCTGTAATGTGTGTAGATGCAAACAAACAAAAAATCGATCAGAACAAATGATTTTATTATTCCCCTTTAAAACAGTGAGGTGTGCCGTTGATTATACACTTTCTGTTAAGAAGTTTAAAAAACATTATTTATATTTTAATTTTGTTGACCTATTCAAAGAAATAAATGTTTCTATTAGCTCCGATAAAAATGCGATCCTATTTGTTCAAAGCACTTTGATAACGGAAGATTAGTGGGAATATAAAAGAATCGACGTTTTTCGTAAGTGTGTCCCCAACCCTGAATAATTCTCGTGCCGGCAAAGTACCCACTTGTACATACTAAAAAAGTGGCACGTTTGGTTTTAAATGTAATTTATAGCACTTGCGGCAAAACAAAGATATTTTATTGAATTTTCTGATGAAAACATTATTTAATACACGTTTTGAATAATGATATAGTTTTATTATTTTAGTACTTATAAATGTATCACAGCACCACACACGACTTTAATAGGCAAGCAAAAATCAAAAACGTTCATATAACAGCAATGGAATAACGCAACGCGATGGTCTACTTATCATTCATACAGCTACATAAGTTTAGAACAAACTCGACCTAGTTGTACAGGAAGCTGCTAACCATCGCGATCGTACCGTGTTTAAACTGTAATTAAATTTAGTTTAACTTTGATTTAGCTCATTTTGTTTTTTTTTTTTTGTAACGGTACATCCCATATAATCTTTTACAGAAATATAACAAATGATTGCTTTTGATAACTTGCAGATGCTTTGAAAATTGCTTTATTTTGAAAATATTAAATACTAAGATGCATCAAGCGAAAATAATTCGATGGATTAATAAAATTGAACATTTAAGCTTAATATCTTATTTCTTTAGATGACTTTCTGGCACGGAATCACTTATTTTTCAGCTTGTGATAAGAGTAGATAGTTGTGACAATAAGAGCTCAAAGGCAGGTTAGAACCTGGGACTTTTACATTGGTAGATAGCCTGTAAGCCGTTGAACTACTGAAGCTCTAATACAACATAGCATGGGTAACCATATGAGATATGAAATCGGAGTTTTAGCAGCTCCTTATAAATTAAGTAAGGTTCATTATATCGCGTAAAAACTAATAAATAAAAGTTAATGCAATTGATTAGTCCAATTATTATCTCACACATATAATATATTATATTATATGTGTGTGAATTCCAATCAATATACATATAAAATGTTTACTATAATATGTTTACTATAATTGGATATTTCTTGGAAAACCTTTTATTCTAATATAGTTTAGGTTATTATTTACTATTGTCTGCGGGCGCTGCAGCAGATGTTGCATAGGGAGATGTTTTCTTTCACATTAATAAATTAAATTAAATTCCCTTTTAAATTTTACTCATTTTGTATTTTTGGAAAAAATATAGATAAGAGAATTACAAAGTATCAAAAACGACATAGATAACAATTTATCACTTCCATTTTAAATTCGCCGGATTTTTCATTTCTAGCTGTCCCCGTAATAAATGGACGTGTCTTCCCGGCCATGGAGTGTTAGAGGACGATGGAACCTCCCACTCGTCACTTAGCCCATTTATCTCGCGAACGGTCCATCCGTCTGTCACTGTCAGTAATCTAATACGACACGCTAGCTTTTTGTCCCCATAATAGTGGCACTCAGAAGTAAGCCTTGGAAATGGCCGTTAATTCGTCAATATAAAGAAGCCTTTTTAAAGGATACGTTCAACATTCCAGAGATAAAAGAACAGTGAATCTACGCAGGAAATTGGACGCTTATTCATACCCGAATATAGCCACAATCAGAGTTCTAGTCGCGTGCATCTAAAAACATGCTATTACTACATAGCCGCTGATAACTCTAATGCCGGTTCATTAACGCAGCGTGATGGAATAAGCTCCCAAAGTTATCCTTTAGATAGCGTTGCCCAGTAGCACATTTATAAGCTGCGGCTAATTTTTCTTTAAATATTTATTTATCATTTTACTGTTCCTACTGGAGTCAAGCAAAACTGGAGTCTAGCTTTGTTCACATTAATACAGTATAGTAATAGTAAAATATAAATACATCGAAGTGTTGGATACCAGTAGCTATTTTAGTTATATAAGTTTATATAACTAAAATTCGTGTTATTAAAATGAGTAGAAAAAGGAATACCTGTTTAGGATGTTTATTCTGTTTCCTAAACATATTTATCATCCTCACATCGTCTCATCAAAAGCACTTCTTTTGAGAGAAACATCTGCGGTTATATCAATAGATGCATTCCCATTTCTTTTTGGTATAACAGATAAGGATGCAGATAAGCAGACAATGGAAGCATAATGTATGCATTCAGTTTCCGGCAAGGGCCAGACGAGACAATTCGTTCAGTCCTCAGAACACATTGTATACCACTTTGTATGCATGTCATAACCCTGCTGTTTCAACATGTTCTATTTTAAAAAAATAAAAATCTCTAAAATTAGACTGAATTGTTTGAATTTTCATAATCAAATCCAAGAATCTTTAAAGCACTTACCGCATTTTTTTCAATGTGTGTAGTTCGTCCTGTGCGAGATCTCGCCGGCGCGGCTGCACTCGTCGCCAGTAACATGAACACGAGTCCTATCACGGCAACCACTCGCACGTGCACACCCATTGTCCTCCCGAAGGCATCCGTACACTCCTCCGTCTCCCGCACACATTTAAATTTCAAATCGGCGGCTCGCCTTGCACCACCATATCCGTCGAACCGTACCCTCTGTCTAATCGATCCTTTTCCGTATTCGTCTTCGTTCTTATGCAATCCATACTCGATTAAGGAACACCGTGTTTCGATTTGGCATCCGTATTCACTCTTACATTTTACACTACTAACTAAATCAGTCGAATCGTTTACCTCTATATGCTTGGAATGATTTTCACTCGAAAATTTTGTATCGATACGTAAATGTGATTTTTGCATTTTCGTTTTCGTGTCGTTTCCCCATGCTAATTCTTTAGTGACCCCCATGTTTACCAATTTACTTAGTGCTTATTATTTGTTGGTTTTTAGGTTTTCAACTGTGCTACATTACTCCGGATTAAAACAAGGTCAATGATCATTTCAGTTTGCCAGCAGTGCCAGCGATATAGAGCTGTGCGCTCATCCAGTGCTACAGCGCAGAGCACTTTATCGACAAGTTTCCTGATACCGTGTTCCAGATTAATTTCTCTGTGGACGGGATGCTGTGTTATCAAGCAACGTGGGTGGCGTGACTGTTTGTTTTACACTTATAATATTCTTGTATGCACAAGATATCGAAGCGATTTTCTGCAACAAAGACAACCTATGATAAATTAAATCTGATAACAAATGAAAACAAAGGTAGTGACTGTTTTCAAGTATGTTAGTTATATGAAAGCTCGTGGCTTACTTTCTTATAAGTTAAGTCTTTAATTGAGTAATAATAATCTTTATCTGAATATACCGAACAAGATGACCATTGAATAATAAAAATATTATGGAACAGAACAAGATAGTTGTCCATTGATAAGATGTCTATATAAACAAAGTCAGTACGATAACGCTTGAAGGACATCGTCACATAAATCTTCATTTGTAATGTCCTACAATGATATATTTAAAATGCATGATGGCAACATTGCAATAAATAATATATTAATGATTAAGACTAATTCAATAATAATTTCCTTCTTTAATACCGAATGATATATATTACATTATAAATAACAAAACGCTATTAAAATTTAATTAACATAACTAAATATTTTATAGGGACATTTTGTCAAATAATTTTAAAATTATTAACCATCCAATCTTCACATCATATTTTATAACACATCCTATATGAGATGATCTTTCCAAAAGACTAACTAGAATCATAGCATGTTATTCCAAAAAATAAGGAATTTCGCGATGTCATCGTAGTTGTTTAAGTTGAAAAATTCTATATTACGATGGTTAATTTAATATATTATAACTTATTAGAATTTTTTTTAAATGAATTTATCAGTAATATATTTTATCTATACTTTTTATTACACGGGTTTTTATACTTTATATTTTTTAATTATATGTTTTGCCGCTACGAAAGAATGAAATAATCCACTTTCATAACATTGTCAATGCTATTCGTGCTATGCGTTATAAATAAAAGCCATCAAAATAATAAGAAAATATTCAGGAATATATTTCAATAACACGTTTTAAATTGCAATTTGCCTGTGCGGTTTCCGTAACCAATAAACACGGAAAATAACAACCGGTACAATGATTAATCTAGATCCCTTCAAAGATAATCTAAGTAAAACCGGGATAAATACAAGTTGACAAACCCTTGATTGGCAAAACTACTGTTGATTCCACTTATTTCTAAATGCTTGCAATTCCGACGTCGCCTTGAGATACCTTTTATCTAACTCATATCAAAACTTATTATAGATATAAATCATCATATTGCAACTGGTTATTTTTATTGAAAATGTGGGTATTTCTTTATAATTATCCAATAATATCACAGTTTTTCAAAATATTGTTAATCCTTTTATGGATATAATTTAAACTAGTTACAACGATTGCTTTCTGTAAATTAACATTTTTAATATACATAACTATTATTTCAGGAAATATAACGATGTCTCCGTAGTGTCTACTCCGCCAATCTTTAAGGAAAATAACTAGGTCTGTGCACAAATTCAAGTGAAATAAATCGCGACCACTAGGTACTTATATTTAATGAGAACGACTCGAGTAATTGTTGGTTTTGAGGTGATAGTACTGTTACGTCGGTAATACCTCAACTCTTATTATTCTACAATTATTTCAATTAATAAATATGTCTGACTAATAAATACAAACAATGCTGTTTCTTATGTGTTATCTTATGCTTTTAGTTTACCAGTAAGTATATAAAATATAAACGGCCGGACATTATACAAATACAAAATAACACATTTTACATTTTGGATCGGATTTTGGACCGGATCGAAGTGTAGATTTTACCAAGTAGAACCCCCTAGGAACCCGGTAATTACTTTTATTGGTTTTTAAGTTAACTATGTAATGTTTATAATTATTTAAATATAAGAACTTAAATGCTAATAATATTGACAATTTAATATTGGACATGTCACTAGTATCACAAAAAACCCGTTACTTAAGTTCTCTAACACCCAATTGTGTCAATCCTCTCAATTAATTACGGTTATATTATTTTATTGGGCCTATTGATTTTTATTTGCTCAGCAGAACGTTAAGAGAATGTCATTTCCTACTTACATAAATCACAATTCAAGTAACGACGACTGTCTACATATAAATTGGCGCCTCTAGTCTTTTTTATTTTATGATATTTTATGGCCTTTATTGCTATAATTTGTACGTCAAACAGAAATAGGCATTAATGACTATTTGATTCATGACGTTATGGTATCAATATCTACCAACCCGCGTCGGAGCAGCGTGGTAGAATCAGCTTCAAATATTCTCTTCAAAAGGAGAGGAGACCTTAGCTCAGCAATGGGATACTTACTTTACTTCTGTGTACTGTATCAATGTAATTATCTTAGAGAATACGTACAAAGTGATAATATTCAAACAATAATAAAAAATATGTAAAATGTATACATTTTATATTATATAAAATAACATATATATTATATAAAAAAACAGTGTCATTGAAACATTTTGATACATTCATCGGTTTGCGCACTTTGAATAATGTCCTATTAAAAAAAAAAAGTTTTTCTGTATAGTTACTGTTAAGTTAATTAAAAAATCTAACGAGAATGATAAACTTTCAGAAAAAGCACTTATAATATTTGCTTATCGTAATATTATTTTATCCATTAAAGCAAATGGTTTTCTTAAGCAAGAACAGTTGAATTGTAAGACGTCTGTTGAGTTGTAGGATGTCGAAATAAGCTAAAATAAATGTAGGAGTTCCAGTCGACGGATCATGCTTGGCACAAGTTGAAAGCAAGTATGAGCCAAGTGAAACTATTTATAAACTAACCCCGACTCAATTAAAGCTTCAGAATATGTTGAAATAATCTTCTATCTATAAACACTAATAAAAATGATGTATGTAGTTTTATATATAATAATGTATCCTATATTTAACGGTTTATTTTACAGACAAATATTACATTACATATTAAAATTAAAAAATAAACGAGGGTAGCAATAAAAGTTCAACGCTCAAAACAAAATAGAACACTTACGTTTTCTTAATTCGCTCTACAAATTTGCCGCAAAGAAAACCACGAAAACAAAACAACTCCCCCTATGCGAAGCGCTTCCTTTCGCTTTCATTCGACAGAGACAACAAACATCCACACCGCTACACTGAAAGCACTGCTCTACAAAACTTTACACTGAATATTGAAGTATAATTCGGTAATTAAATGTATTACCTAGTTTTTATAGAAGACAAACCCGTAAGTATAAATAGGCCACACATAAAATCGTATTTAAAATAGAGGTATAAACTTTATTTCTTTTAAAAATCACGGACTTATTGACGATCGCATTCAGTCGGAATATTTCGTGAGCAATAAAAGTGTCCATGAGCAAAGTGCTCGGCACGCGTTCGCCGCGACCACGCGCGAGTCGGTACTAAACTTCGAATCGTGAACTTCGGGTGAACGGAACGTAGTGCATGCGCCTTCGCTCGCGTTGTAGTGAACATGCACATGTGTGTGTGGCGCTTTGTGGATTATTATTGTCGACACAATGAAGTGTGTACAATAAAGGGCAATTTCGTCTGATTATTTCTTTCGGTTTAGCGTTGCGCCTTTGTTTAATGCCTGAAGCTTCTGTATGGTCTTTGTGTGCAACTAAATTAGGGGGAAACTTATTTATCGGTAATTTGGTTCGAACAAATGCAATTAGTACGGCACACCGTGAAAAATAAAATCTTAGCAATGTATGAAATTAGTTTTTTTATTTTATTAATGAATTCATTCAACAAAATATTTCGTCTTTGACTAAGTAAACATGTTATTTATGAAAATTGAAGTGACTTTATCGAGTTCCCTGGAGCAGTGTCTAGACATCAAGCAGCGTTGGAGCTTACAACTAATCTTCTCACACAGTTTTAGTAAAACTAAGCTGCATAATATCAGACAAAATTTATATTCATCTAGACAGTTTTAAAGCTGTTTCATAATACAACACTTAATTATGTGGAAATTGTATGTTTTATTTTGTATAAACGTGATATTTGTCTACTAAATCAAAAAATGACGATTAAACTTCGGCTAGTATATAATATTAAATTTTTTCAATGCAAATACATAAATGCCTAAAAACGACATCAATTGCTTTATAATAATATATTAGTTTTTATAAAAAATAAATTATAATGCAAGTATACTACTAGAGAGATAATTAATAATTATTATAAGATCATAATTACCTATATGTTAAGTTTCATTTGTTTACTTTTTTTCAGAGTTCATACAAAATTAATAATCCGATTAATATGGAATTTTCACATTACTTACTTCTAGGAAGGACATATAATGCAACTGCGAAAGAGATATCGTTATAGAGGACAAAATTATTATCTGTCTTGACGTTTCCGAGTAAACTATCTGCTCAACCTATAAGGGGTAAAAACTAAAAAATTTGTTTGTAAGTAGTAACTTTTCTGTAGACATTTTGGAGACCTCTTGTAGATCTCTAAATTGTCTACAGAAAAGTAACTTGTAGAAAAAAACAATTTAAAACATAATTTGTTAATTATAATTTTTTCTATAAATAAAAGTTGAAATAGCTTATGAAGTAGCAAAGACATTTAAATAAGCCCATGAGAAAAACAAGATATGTGGCATATAGTAAGATGGATAAGCACAATACGGGCACATAAATCGTTTTGATTGATACTAATTTTATTATGTTATTTGTTATATTACATCAATATTTCAAGTAGTGTCATGAGGTAAAACCTTAATCTCAACACTTTAGATTTTTGTTAAAATTTGAGGATCAATGATGTATTTTTTACTGGTGGTAGGGCTTTGTGCAAGCTCGTCTGGGTAGGTACCACCCACTCATCAGATATTCTACCGCAAAACAGCAATACTTGATATTGTTGTGTTCCGGTTTGAAGGGTGAGTGAGCCAGTGTAATTACAGGCACAAGGGACATAAAATCTTAGTTCCCAAGGTTGGTGGCGCATTGGATATGTAAGCGATGGTTGACATTTCTTACAATGCCAATGTCTAAGAGCGTTGGTGACCACTTACCATCAGGTGGCCCATATGCTCGTCCGCCTTCCTTTTCTATAAAAAAAAAAAAAAAAAATTCAAAATTGTCATCAAAATTGATGGCCACCTGTCAAATTATCTTTTAAAATGAAGTCCTTTGTCGTTAAAGGAATTCTGTGTGAACTGCAAGTGGTTTTATTTACAATGGAAGACGAAACTCTAATATTGAACTCTTCGACATCCCAAAGGATGTTCTGTATGTCCTATACAGAATAAAAAACATTCTGTATTTAAATACCTAGTAAGTTTTTTTTTATAGAATAGGAAGGCGGACGAGCATATGGGCCACCTGATGGTAAGTGGTCACCAAACGCCCTTAGACATTGGCATTGTAAGAAATGTTAACCATCGCTTACATCACCAATGCGCCACCAACCTTGGGAACTAAGATGTTATGTCCCTTGTGTCTGTAATTACACTGGCTCACTCACCCTTTAAACCGGAACACAACAATACCAAGTACTGCTGTTTTGCGGTAGAATATCTGATGAGTGGGTGGTACCTACCCAGACGAGCTTGCACAAAGCTCTACCACCAGTATTATTAGGAAGCATTTATTTAGCTAGATATACTTCGAAGTTAATTGCAAAGATAAAAATATGACACTGAATGAGTACAGCGCTAACGGAATCAACTGGAAATGTCCTTATTTATCACAGATCTTACATGCCGTTAAGACTTACGAACGTGAATAAACATCCGATTTTGGTATTTGCCATTTACGTAAATAGCTATGATTAAACGTTATTGTTCAACGAGGCCTACCTGTTCTCCAAACACAGTAATGTATGTGAAGCTACCGCATTTGCTTGTATTTAGATTCTAGAAATTGACAATTATTTTTATAATCACAACTGAATTATCTTACAATGTTAACTTTATCTATAAATACAATTAGGTATGTGAATTCTTATTTCGAACCGTTTGTTTGACAGTAAGTATTGTAATTTGCATAAATGAAAACTTTTCTATGTTTATAGATAGAAATGTTTCCAAATAATTTTGGTTGAAAGTAACAATTTTTTTTTCTACAATATTTGGTCGAGGAAGAATATATAAAAAGGCCAGTTGGCGGCGTATTTTGAAAGTCTTGATAAATAAAATTATACAAAAAATGGAATTATAACATATATAAATATTTATGTGCATTGGCTTAGTATAACAATATTATAAAATGTTAGTGGGTGCCTTTATCCAAACACACACAAAGTAAAGTAAGATTTTGTTTTGATCATGTGAACCATACCACCATATAATTGAATTCTGACATATGGTGTTTTTTTTATTTTTTCATAAAAAAAATATTATAAAAGTGAATTTACGCTGAAAGAAGCGGGCGGTTAGCAGTTAGCTATAATTAATCAAGTATTTTTAACGAGCTTGTATTCATCCTCCGTCTAAATAAATTAAGAAAAAAAAATATGAATAGATCCAACTCAGTTAAAGTTTATATTAAATATTCGTCTCTGATTCAAATTCAAATTGTTTTTTGATGCCTTTGCTGTTGGCACACTTGGTCCTCGGAATATTACCTAGTCCTAAAATATCCAGATCCGCACTAATAGCGTAGTTTCAATAAATATAAATATATTAATCATACCACACAATTGAAGTTTGAAATCGTGCATTAAGTTATATTAATATATAATTAAATCTTAGTCGATGATTTTATTATTTATTGTACATCCTATAAAGTAGTCCAACTTAAAAACCAAACTTATTTTATGAGTTCTTGGAGGGGTATGTATTGAAGTCATACAAGTATTTACACTTAAAATTAAAACCAATAAATATTTCAAACGCATATTTTTAATTGTTCATTTAAGTATATATTGTAAGTCATCTTCTGCATTTCTGAAGTACGTTGTAGTGTTTGTATTGATATAATTAGTTAATTAATCATAAAGTCAAAATTCAAATTTATATATTAATATTGGTAATAATGGTATTCTGATCATGATTCTCATATCGCAATTCCTCGGGCGAGCGCCGTTCCACTCTGCATTATAATTTCAAACCGCACAGCTGATTAAATTATATCCCAGCTGGTAATAGTAATTAGCAATAGAAATATATTTATTAATGACAAAATATTGCTATGGATTTGTTCAAAGATGCAGTGGATATTGATGTACAGATTTTTGTGAAAGTGAAGTGAAAAATATATTCACTGCAATACGGGCACAAATGTAAAGGACTTAATTGTCTTCTTTAGGTAAAAAAACAGCTACCTGTGCAGACTTTGACTTTTCTATGTTTTATCATAATATTTTATTCATAATGCGACAATCAAATATTTTTAAATTTATAAAATCAGCATCGATGCAAGCGATGTATCAGTCGGCACTGTACTTACTTTAGTGTCAAATCATCTTACGCGCGCTTTTTCGTGCGTTTATAAAAAAAAATATATCTAAAACTACTGTTCTAGATTTTGTAAAAATGTAAGCTAATATAAGCATAGTAAAGATGTAAGCAGTAATTTTTATTTACAGCAAACACTATGATGATTTTAACACTGCCGCGTTGGTCTAGTGGCTTGATGTAAGGCCGCAGACTCGGAAGTCTTGGGTTCGATTCCCAGGTCGGGCCAATAAAAAGTTATTGGGTTTTTCTCTCAGAAAATTCTCAGTAGTAGCTCGGAGTATGGAAGTTGGAAGTGTTTTCACTCGGAACTCACTCGTGCCTCGGAAAGCATGTAAAGCCGTTGCGCACACACTCGTGCACTATAATATCTCCTGTGTAGTTGGCTAATCTTTCTTAAGATTAACCGCCGTGGCCGAAATCGGTCTGGAGAGGACATGATGATTTTAGGTATTTTATTGAAAAAAATACTGTTTAACTCAAGTAATTACGAAAATAATTTACGAGAAACCTACTTCATACAAAAATATACTTTATAGCTTATGTAAATATCTCAGGATATATGAACATTTCACAAGAAATATGCCTCAAACACGTCTCAATTATCTATAAACGTATAAGTAGCACTCAATTATTTTAATACTAAAGTACCAATTTAGGTTTTTTAATAAAAAAACATACGGTAAGCAATATTTTATATGAAACAAAGATATAATATTATTTGTTTAAGCCATAAAGCGATTATTTCTCATTGTTCATAATAACGACGTCACGATGGCTATAGCTGTGCTGGTGCTGCTCCTCAGGCATGTACTTTCATGGACTTCCTCGCCTTATATGTAACAATTTCATGTTGTTTATTGCGACTATCCATGTGGAACTAAGTGTGGAAATAAGATTAGTTAATAACGCTTAGTCTGCATGCATGATGCACGATAGTAGTACATATGTATTATGTATAACTGATACTTTTATTACAGGTCCCTTTATTTCCTATTATTATGTTATTAAAAATATATATGCCCGAGAAAGACATACATTATATACAATATGAAACGTTTGGGTATTGAACATGATAGTAACAGTTATTTCGAAGTATATTTATTATAAATAATATATAGTATAAATAAATTAAATATCGCACCTGGTTTCGAGAGATACCATTGACCAACCCATCCATTAATTTCCGTGTCGAGGTACCACAGACGAAAACTGAATAACACAAATCACACAAATGTAAATCTTACGACATTAATGCGTCAAATAATCTCATATCAGTTACCCACTGATAATTTATTTTTAATAATCATATAATTTTTATTTTGTATAATTTGTAATGAGTAATTAATTAAGTTTTGGGAAAATCAACAAAACCATGTCTCGATAAGGTATAAAACATTTTTCCGTGTTTTCCTGTTACGACCTACGTCAATTTAATTATCCTCCACGCGAATAAGGATGAAATTGAGCATTACACTGACGCTCGCCCTGCTTTCATTAAGTTTGTAAACTATTCTCGTTATACTTATGTCACATACGCGGCGCAAGCGACTAAATAGGAATATAAACAATTTTATATTCTGTTACAATTAATTTTAAGTGTTGCAATCGTAGTATTTATTCTCCTTTTTTTAAACGTCATTAAAAGCAATTCAGTATAGACCGAAGTGAAGCTTCCTGCGTCGAAAATATTATATATAATGTTGCACGAATTTCACTTTGAAAATTTATTCTCATGGTGCCCAAAGAAACGACGCTTAAAAAAGTACTAGTATATATAATATTTCTATTCTAGTATATATAATAAAAAGTATATGAATAATTCTAGATATGTTAATGATAAATGTAATAAATAATTATAATCGCTATCCGCTATATCAACGTCGCAACGTTTATAATATTTGTGTTTCTGCGACGTCGGTGAGTAACACGGGAACACACCAAAACGCAACCTCAGTCATTTCCGAGTACTTGACCTACTGGACGACTACCGTTACAAACGTTTGATGACTAAGTGACAGGTCAATAGTTTTGCGTGTTCTTGAATGCGAGAAATTAATTTATTAACATTTTTTTTGCTAACCATACGTCTTTTATATGACGTATATTCGATGTGTCAACTTACTTTTGAATCGCTTGAAACAGAATATTGATCGTTTTTATTAATAATTTGAAAGAGTAAATGATTGAGTGGCGTCTTGTTTTTGAACAGACTGCACGATAATTGTTCCAATAGTGAACGAAATATACTTAAGTATTATCGTTGATGTATAAATCCAAAAGCTTCAAATATCTTATTTAATAACTGCTTACACTTGCGATAAATTTAGATTATTTACACGCCTATTTCATATATTTTGAAATATTTATTGACATTTATTATTACTGCATTGCTCTTAGAGTTGCAGTAATAATAAAAAGCAGTTGCCATTAAGATATAACCTGCCTTCATAAGTTTAGTATCAAACGCATTATAAATATACAATTACTAGGATTGGTAGTTCTTTCGATTACCACAACTGTTTTTTATAGTGTATATGTATATGCGACTCAATATAAATTGTTTTTTCGGTATTCATACAATCATATCGTTAAATACAAAGAGTTTTGATAGAAAATTATTTTAATTTAGATCAACCTGGATTGTTTGAAATATATTAAAACATAATCAGCCAATTTTTTAACGATGACAGGAATAAAATTCAATCAATGATTTTTAGGATCAATCTGTTTACACAGACGTTTTTTTGGCTATAATGACGGTTTTATTTAATTAAGCACAATATTTATCAGTGTGATGTTTATAATGCTGTATTTAAAGTTACTCAGATCTTTAAAATAACTTTCAAGGTTTATAACTAATCTGTCGTTCCGAGAAATAATTCCAGAGCAAAAAATAGTCTGTATAGCACTGGATTGGATGTCTTGATAAATGATCCACGCTTGGAATTAAATGAATCAACAAGGATATTTGGCCCTGTTTTGACCTTTAAATGAACCGGCTTTTTAATACGAGTTACTTACCTAAAATGCAAGTATTAATCATAATACAATAATTACATTCAAAAACAATTTACTATTACCAAATATAGACCGTAACAAATATCAGTAAGTTTCAATAATTAAATAATTTATTGTTCATTCAATAAATAGAAAACTGTGTTACAAACTATGCAATGTTTAGTTTTTATCTTTATCTTTTTACATTCCTTTTTTTGCAGTCTCATCTACTAAAAAAGTTTGCCTAGTGCGTTGACGTTAATTGTGAATTGTATAGACTGCCGATTATTGTCACTAATCGGCGCTGTTTTCAGTACATACAAATCACTGTTACCGTCAACGCTATCGAAACACTAGAAAAAGGCGCACTTACACACAGTAAGCGGTTGTTTTAATTTGACATATATATTGCGTTGCAATCGTCTCAGTGATACTGAAAGCAGCGAAAATAATATAAAGTCAAAGAGGCTTATAACGAAAATATAATAGATTAAAATATCTAATTGCTTTGTTAGGCTAGGATATATAGGTCGCTGATAATGAGGTCGCGGGTTTGAATGTCAAATGAGACCAATTCAACTTCTGAGAGACATAATTTCTGAGTCATAACAAGAGTTTGGCAGTGTTACACTTCCGTCCATCCTAAAGCACGTGTAATTGGTTCTTTGCCTGATCCTGTATTGTCTGATTGCGATCCCATCGGACCATGATTGTGAAGAACTAGACAGTTAACCTTGCGCACACGCTTGTAAATGCTGCAGAATTTTCTTACTACGGAATGAGAAATATTGAAAATGGCCGCCGTGGACGTAATCGGTCAAAAGCACATCATTAAAAATGCAAATATGTACAAAAATAAATGTTTTGTGTCATGCTACAATATAATATTAACAAAATTAATAATGTTTCTTTAGAAATGCTAACACGTGCATACAAACGCATGAATAGTTTATGCACATAATGACTAATTATGACAATAGTGACCTTACTAATAGGTTTTTATTTATACTTTGGACAAGTTTTACTTGAAAAAATATATTTTATAAGGCACCTTTTTGTGGTTTTACAAACCTTGGTTGAATAGATTAAGAAATCTGTTGGTGTCATTCCGTTGTTGTTTTTTGTTTCTTAAATGAACATTTCAAACAAAATGTATTCTAATTATATACAACAAACATAGTGAGATATAAAGAAGTATAAAGGCGTAATTAAAGTTCTTTTACAATAAAAAAGTTATAAATTTTATTTTATTTTGGTTTAATTTTTATTTTACATAATAAAACATAAGTATTTCTATCATTATGTTTGATATCCAAATAAATATAATATTTCAAGCTGATAGAGAATTCAATTTGTAATAATTAGTTTCGGGCTGTCAGACCGACGACCCGACCGACATCCTGCGTGATAATGACGCTACACAGACCTACAAACATATTATTACAATTAGATCAACTAATAAAATTGATAAGCTGTAATTGTTCTAAGAGTATATACTAAATTTAGTAATTGTTCAAAGACCTCCATATTAGGCTTATATAAAAAAATTATACATAGCGTTCTAAGTTAAGTCAAGATAAAATAAATGTAGCCTTCATCCTATTTCCTATTCAGATATTATTAAATAAATAATAATTCATAATAAATCGCTTAAATTTTGTTCGAAAAGATTAGCAAGGTATTACAAAAAACTATAAACATTAGCTATTATCTTTTATGTAACATACAATTTAAAAAAAATCCATTGTATATTATTTTTAAAATATGTATTTAATTTAAAAAACAGTATACAATAATGTTACGCTTTAAAAGTATTTGAAAACAAACGTTTTCAACAAGTCTATTTAATATTCTTTTTGTAATATCCGTTGTTCAATATCAGTATTTAAAAAAAATTATAATATCTAACATTATTCTTATAATTCAGTTATATTGCTAGTTATTCTTTAACAAAAAGAGGTGAATCATGTATAATAACAATCCATTTCAGTTATTCTCTATGAGGAATTACATTTGGGCATTTAGGTCAAATAAATATTAGCGTCTGTTTAAAAAGTAATGCGAAAATTATCCTTTTTACTAGTGCAACGCTGTACAGCCTGTTAATTAAAATTAATTAATGCGTTAATTCCAATGGAATATTTCAAGCTGAAGCGAAGAAATTACCCCGTCATGCGTCATTAAAATTACATATTGATGGAAATAATTACATATGCATATCACCCAATTGTATTATAAGTAATATGAGCCCGTCACAGAACTTAACTTGTGGTAGGGATTTGTGTACCGGTTGTAAGGCTTCGTGTACCGGTGGCTTAGTGGTCATCTAGTTAGGTAGTCGTCTGGTGGTCATCTAGTTAGGTGGTCGTAGGTGGCTTAGTGGTCATCTAGTTAGGCACTCGTCAGATATTTTCAACATTGAATGAGTCAATACAACTACAGGCACAAAGGACATAACATCTTAGTTGCCAAGGTTGGTGGCGCATTGGCGGTGTAAGCGATGGTTAGGTTATAAAAAAATGCTTTTTTTCCAATACCAATGTCTATGAGCGGCGGTGACCACTTACCATCAGGCGGCCCATTTGTACGTCCACCTACCTATTCTATAAAAAAAGTCCCGGCAAATTCGAAACATAGTAATCGCAATTGAGCCAATAAATAAATATCATCATCATTATCACTCTTTTCGCGTCCACTGCTGGACATAGGTCTCTCCAATGGCACGCCACTGAGCTCGATTTTCAGCTCTTAATCTCCAACCGCTACCAGCTTCCTTGTGTATATCGTCACTCCACCTAGCTGGAGGGCGTCCTACGCTACGTTTGCGAAGGCGTGGTCTCCACTCTAGAACGCGCCTACTCCAACGGTCGTCGGTTCTGCGACATATGTGTCCAGCCCACTGCCACTTCAGCTTACTAATCCTTTGGGCTATGTCAATAACCTTGATTCTCTGTCGGATCACCACATTTGGGATTCGATCCTTCAGAGAAACTCCAAGCATAGCCCTCTCCATAGCTCGCTGAGCGACCTTAAAATGGTGGACTAAACGCACTGTCAGTGTCCACGTCTCGGCTCCGTAGGTCATAACCAGTAAAACGCACTCGTTGAAGACTTTTGTCTTCAAGCATTGCGGTATTCGTGACGAAAAGACTTGACCGAGTTTTCTATACGCTACCTAGCCCAGCTGTACTCTTCTTCGTGCTTCCCCCTCGAAGTTGTTTCAACCCAACTGCAAAGTTTGCCCAAGGTACACATACTCCTGAACAACTTCGAGAGGAACTCCTATAAGAGATATTGGTTCCGGACTGACGTGTTCATTAAACATTATCTTGGTTTTCTCCAAGTTCATCCGGAGACCAATTCGAGCAGAAGAATCAGCCAGGCTGCTCAGCATATATTGCATTACCTGCACGGTTTCTGCCACGATGACAATATCGTCTGCAAATCTCAAGTGCGAAAGATACTCACCGTTTATGTTTATGCCCCGCCCTTCCCAGTGCAGCGTCTTGAACATATCCTCTAATGCATTAGTGAACAATTTCAGTGAAATGACATCCCCTTGTCTCACTCCTCGATGCAAGAGGATAGGGTCAGACTGCTGATTCTGTACTTTGATGGTCATAACAGCAGCATCATGCAGGCCTTTCAGCACTAGGATGTATCGCCAATCGATTTGGCACCGTTGTAAGGACTCCAGAACAGACCAGGTCTCAAAAGAGTCAAAAGCCTTCTCATAGTCGACAAATGTTAAGCACAGGGGCTGATTATACTTTTTGGTCTTCTGTATAATCTGCCGCACTGTGTAAATGTGGTTTATGGTTCCATACCCTCTTCGAAATTCGGCCTGTTCCGGGGGCTGAAACTCGTCAAGTTTACGCGCGAGACGATTCGTGATGACTTTAGAAAACAGCTTATAGACATGGCTCAAGAGGGAAATAGGTCTGTAATTCTTCAAAAAGGTACAAAACCTTTTTGAAGAACATTACGACAACACTCTTGCTCCATGCCTTTGGAGTTCTCCGCGAGAATATGACAGAATTAAATATTCGTTGGAGCTGCGCTAGTAAAGGTTTTCCAGCTGCTTTTAGTAGCTCCGTCGTAATTCCATCTTCCCCGGGGGCTTTTCCATTTTTAAGCTGCCCCAAAGCCATCACGATTTCGTCTTGGCTTACTTATGGCAACTCTTCTGTGAAGGAGGCTAAAGTGGCTCTAGGATCCCCAGGGTCGGGTTGAGGACGAGGCGCTACTGATGTATATAATTTACCGTAGAAGTCCTGAACTTCCTTAAGAATCTCGAGCTTAGAGGCGACGAGTTTTCCCTTTGAAGTGGTCAGCTTCGTCAGATGGCTTCGACCTAGTTGTTGAACAAAGACTTTCGACCCCCGATTTTGCTCAATCGCTTCTTTTATAGAGCGTGTATTGGAGTTTCGGAGCTCGCGTCTTACTAGCTTTGATATTTTTTTATTAAGATCTGACGAAGTGACTGTAGTGTTTTCACGTCGTTTTCGCATTAGCTCTAGAGACTCTCCCGAAAGTTTGGACTTGCCGGTCTTTTGCGCTGGATAGAATTTCGTCCCCTCGTCCCTAAGGATACCCACCACTTGGTCGAGTTCTTGGTTGATGTTAACGTCAGTGTTGGTTTCCAAGCAGCGAATCGGTTTTCCAGTTTTAAGTGAAATGTACTAGACTCCACGGATTGGAGCAGTTTTGGTCGGAGTGTAGACCTCATTAGACGGGCGCGCTCGAGCTTGTAGTCAATATTTAGAGTGCCTCGTACAAGTCGGTGATCACTTCCGGTATTGAACCTTGTGATCACAGAGACATCTCTAAATATTCGCCTCTTGTCCGTCATAATAAAGTCAATCTCGTTTCTAATCATAGCGTCTGGGCTTCGCCACGTCCACTTCCGTTGAGGCTGTTTCTTAAAGAAGGAGTTCATTAAGAACAGACCCTCTTTCTCCAGAAAGTTGAAAAGCATTTATCCCCTATATGATTCCTGCTTCCAAATCCGTGTTGTCCTACTACCGATTCGTTGCTAGTATGTACTCCCACTTTAGCGTTGAAGTCCCCCATGACAACATTGAAGTGGGCCTTTTGGGTGGTGTGCAATGCCTTAGAAATGTCTTCGTACATTTCTTCCACTTCATCATCTGAGTGTGACGAATTCGGTGCGTATACTTGGATAACCTTGAGGCTATACCTCTTGGTGAGTCTGATCACAAGATACGCTACCCTTGCCGACACACTGGAGATTTCTATGATGTTGTCAGAGAGAGCCTTGTGGATCAAGAACCCGACGCCACCTTGGGATGGTTGGTCTCCCTCTCTGAAGTACATAAGATGGCCTGATTCTAAGGCTATGGTATCCTCTCCTTTTCTTCGGATTTCACATAGCCCCAAAATATGCCACCTTATGTTCCTCAGCTCTTCTTCGAGCTGTACCGGGTGTTCGTCAAGCCATAGCGTGCGTCCGTTATACGTAGCCAGGGTCAGTCGGTGTTGGCGGCCTACCGTAACCCGGGGATTCTTAGCACCCCCTGCCCCGCCCTTACCATGACCGCCGCCTTGGCCAGGAACAGCGTGGCGACCGGGAACTAGGGGCCGTTGCGTATAGGTGTGTGCCATAAAAGGTTTTGCCCGTAATCACCACGCTGGGCAGGCGGGTTGGTGATCGCAGAGCGTAGCTCGTCGTACAGATGACGCTGCTGCCCGTCACCGGTCTGCAGTATTTAGCTACGCCTTAATGGAATGGTTATACCGCCATTAGTTGGTCGTCAGAGCCTCGTTTGTTAATCGGCAGGATGCACCACGTGCAGGTGAGTTTGGCTGGGAACAGCTAGATACAGTTGTGCTCCCTTACATCCCTTAAATACATATGGATTGACATAAATAAAAACAGTTTCACGGTGCGACGTCGTTCATACCATACTGCGTCAAATATTTGTTTGAATTAATCATTAAAGACAGTATTTTATAGGAAATACAAACACAATTGTGGACGGATTTGCTAGTTTGTTCACACGTCATTTGAAAAATATAATATATACAAACACAAGATTGTAAGCGTAATTACGCTTTTCCTTATTCGATTGGTTCATCAAAACAAATAATATATATTAATAAAAAGAATAATAATTGTCATATACTCTGCTCGTCGACTGTGAGAAGATATTTTTGTTCAAGTATATCCAAATGTTAATGTAAAAAAACTATTAACCTTTCTAATAATTACTTTTATTACATTTTTACCTAAAACTTACCACATTCATTTAAGAAAGAAAATTAGTTTTATTGAAAAACAAATATTAAACTGAGACTTTTCTACCTGTAAATAAAAGGATATAAATCCTAATATTTCGATTGATGTTGCCTGGAAATAAAATCATAAAGTTACGTCAACAATAAAGGCAAAAAAAAAGAAATGAAACACATAAAGCACGGACAACACATCTGCGAATATATAAATGTCTTTTTTCTTGAGTAAACAATTACTCAAGAAAAAAAAACATTGTATATCTTGATATTAATATAAGTTATCAAATTATTTAAAGAATTAAAAAAACTTCAATCAATCAACAGCCAATCATTGTCCACTGCTGAACATAGGCCTCTCCCAAGGTGCGCCAAAGCTCCCTGTCCTTCGCCTTCCGCATCCAGTTGGTGCCCGCTACCTTCTTAAGGTCGTTGGTCCACCTGGTTGGAGGGCGCCCTACGCTGCGCTTGCCGATTCGCGGTCTCCACTCTAGGACTCGTCTGCTCCAACGGCCATCGGTCCTACGACATACGTGACCAGCCCACTGCCACTTCAGCCTGCTAATTTTGCAAGCTATGTCGGTGTCTCCGGTTCTTTTCCGGATAATCTCATTTCTGATCTTATCCTTCAAAGATATTTCGAGCATAGCTCGCTCCATAGCACGCTGAGCGACTTTGAATTTGTGGACTAGTCCCGCAGTTAGTGTCCACGTTTCGGCACCGTATGTCAAAAAAAACTTGTTAAGTAAAAAAAATAAATAATATAATATAAAATCCGTTTCTTCAAAAATTTAATATATTTACTAGATTTTACTGCATTGACTTTCAGCTTAGGCTTTGATCCACGCTTACTAACAAGTGAAGTTAAATAAAAGCTTCCTGTAAAAAAAAACCTAAAAATATACTAAGAGTTATAAATAATAAAATATAAACTACAATTTACCGAAGTTTGGTTAGGTAGGTAGGTACCTTATTCGTTTCAATTGGATCGAAGGGTTGTCTGTATCATCTCATTGATCGTGGCTTATCATATAAAAGTTTCCTTTAAGCGAGTCCGGAAACCCAGACAGACACGTAGACTGTCCTACGACAATTGTTTCAGAGAGCCACGTCGAGCGCTTAATTGATCAAATATATTTCTGTCTGAGTTGTTTGTACAAACGTATTTTATGTCAAAGCTCTAGGTAGGTTTTCATTTATTTATTTTTAACTATGTAATTTTTCCTTTCACATTTATTGGGTATCTATCGAAGTATTAAACAAAGAAAACAGATATATAGTTTACATTATTTTATTTTTTATTGTAACTAAATAAAAAATAATAATATACTAAGGATCAGACATTGGTACTGCTGTAAAAAATCTCTTAACACCATCACTGCACATTAAGCACGAAATCTAAGATGTTATTTATTTCCCTTGTACCTTCATACTGGAATATTGGAAAACATATATTACAAAGTATTGATGTTTAGAAGTAGATAATACGATAGAATTATTAAGAATGGATGGTACCCACATAATTTGTAAGGTATTTAGTTGTCTTATACGATCATTTAAATTACTTACCAATTAGACTTTAATTAAATAATCTTAAGCATGTAGTCTTTGTTAAATTTAAACAGATAACTGGAATTTTATTGGACTGTCCCGCACCTGCCGATTAGAAATAAAGGATCAACAAAAACTAAAGTGATATAGCAAAACTCATTGAATTTGCGTGAAAATATTGTTTTATCAGTAACACGAAAACTGTATCATTTTATGGATATAACAATAATAAAATAAATTATTTTGAAGTTATTTATATGAAAAAAGAAATCGCTAGAATATTAATCAAATAAAACTATTCGTCAAGATTATTGCTAAAAAATTATGGCTCACTATGGAACATTATGGAAACTACCTGTGCACAGGTTCATCGTGCAAGGTCATTCGGGTCAGGCCTTTTTGCATACCTGGCAATCATAATATTGTATGTACGATTATAATATGCCCGTGATCTGCGTGGCTTTACTGAATCCGTACTTCGTCTCTGCAGATATCTATTTTATAAACACCATAGTGTAAGTACTCTACAATAATGACTGTTTCTGCTGATCGTATTTCCACTTGATATGATTGTACTTTTTGTAACTTATTGTTCATAAAGACACTCTATTCCATTTCTAATTTTCTAATGAAAGTTACATTGCCTACCTACTAGCATAGCATAATAAAATACGAAACATTCCCCTTCAAAATAACTTTATACTGACTTTAACGAGTGAGTCACCTAACGCGTCATACCGGGGATACTGTTAATTTTTTATTTAAAAAAAAAATTAGCTGGTCCCGATTTTTTTCGGAAGATGCCGTTTCATGATTGAATTATAATGAATCATAATTGAAATGATAAATAATTAGAATTACAAAAAAATCAAGAATTTCTTAAAAACAAATTAAGAAGTGGTTATAACCCAAATATGAAATGAATAATACTTTAAATATTATGTTATCTCTTTGGAAACTTCCATTTTTTTCATTCATTCATTTTACCAATAAAGCATATTAATAGTTTAAATAAGAAAACAATTTCCTGAAGTATGATATTCATACGGTTTTGAATTAAATTAAAATATGGAAACAAAAATAAATTATCACAATAAAACAACATTGAGAATTATTAATTGTTTACATTATAACTAAAAGCGTTTCATAAAAGCACTGTCGTTATCATAAGTACTGCAGCGGTAGCACTATTATTTTAATGAGGTTTTTACCACAAGCAAGTGATGAATTTCGTTTATACACAATATAAATTTAATACATCACTTGTTTCTAAAGGAAACAGTATTAAATTATACTTGTTTCGTTACACGTGACAGACGTTATTTTTGCGTCACTAAGGCTTTTTTTTAATTTGTTTTAACTTAGCAATTTTATTTCAATTAGGTAGGCAGAAGGGTAAATAGACCACCTGTTTTACGTAGTCACCCACAGCCATAGACATTGGCCGTGTAAGTAATATTAGCCATCCCTTGTATGTCAATGCGCCGCCAATTTTGGGAACTAAGATGTTATGTCCCTTAATTACTCACTCGTTCTTCAAATCAGAACACAATAACACTAAGCATTGCTGTATGGCGGTAGAATATGCGATGAGTACTACCCCACCATCAAGTAGCTCTTCCGTAAATCCGTAACAGCCTGTGAATGTCCCACTGCTGGGCTAAAGGCCTCCTCTCCTCTTTTTGAGGAGAAGGTTTAGAGCTTATTCCACCACGCTGCTCCAATGCGGGTTGGTAGAATTCACATGTGGCGGAATTTCAGTGAAATTAGACACATGCAGGTTTCCTCACGATGTTTTCCTTCACCGTAAAGCACGAGATGAATTATAATCACAAATTAAGCACATGAAAATTCAGTGGTGCTTGCCCGGGTTTGAACCCACGATCATCGGTTAAGATTCACGCGTTCTTACCACTAGGCCATCTCGGCTTTTAGAAGTAGCTCTTCATAGACGTGTTATCCTTGCCTTTGGTATCTATCTATTATTTTGATTGAATTTATTACTTTGATGTTTCTGCATGTTTTTCTTTAATTTCCAAGTAGTAGTAATTAAAACGTTCAATTTAGTTTCGATACCCAAGAATAGTTATATTTTATAAACATAGGATCAAAATACGTTCAGTCATTTTTGAGATAAGACTGAATTAAACGACAAGCTTACGAGGCTTTATTTTAAAAATGATGATTATATTAAACGAGTAATGGACAGGAGATAAAGATTTAACGTTCCTCATACCGGAATGTCAATTTTCACATGAAAAACGATATCTTAAGTAACTCTCGTCGGTGGCGACGAGGAAGTAATAAATCAATCCAATAATAAAAATACAATAAAGATACAAACTTCGTAATATGAAAAATTATTACTTCTTAAAAATATATAAAATAAATCATATGTATTTGGGTTATAATAAATACTTATTTATAAGCGAATCAGTCACTTGTTGACTAATTTTGCATTCCTATCTGGTTTAAAAAGATATAAACTTTCCGTTGCTTAAATTGCGAATAGTTAGTAGTAACGTAACCTGCTATGGAAATACCTCGTGTCCTCTAATGGGATAGTTTTGAAGCTTTGTTCACAACGTTGCTACACTACTGGTTGGTAGATACACATATGGCGTAACTTAATTCACTAGTTGAACGTTTCCTCACGATGTTTATCGACGCTGAACAATATATGAAAATATTAACACATATTAAGCACATGAAAAACAGTGACATTTGCCTTTATGCAGTCGCGACCTTCAATTAAAATCTACTGTGCCATATCGACTCTTACGAACATTATTGAATTAATTAATATTATAATCATCACGTACGAGCCCGTAACTTCAATTACTTATATATCCGATAAAACAATACCATATAGACTCTAGGTCTAGGTATTTATAAATCGTTCTCAATACTAAAGATTCCCCTTCTTTGAACCCCTACAATTAAAGGTATATTGATTGATAACACTAAATCGCCTACGACATCTTTATATGAAAGAAAATCCGTGTGTATAACTTTTTGTGGACTATTTCTAATATATATTATATTTCTAATCTATAATATTTTAGTTCACAATATGTACTGAATTACTGATTGGTGAATATTATGTAATTTGAATTTAGTTAATATAAGTTTTGATAAATAAATTTATGCAAGATGTACCTAACACGATTAAATTGATTAATTTAAGCTGTGAACACCAGTCACACTAAAAATAATTAAAACAGAACTTTTATGTAGAAGACTAATTTGTTGATGTTTCTCAATGGACATCACTTTCTGGTGAAATATCTCGACATTAACACGTGATATTTCGACGTACGCTCGTGAAGAAGACTTTTTTATTTAGAAGCACAAAACATAACACAATTTGCGATGTGCACTAAATTAATTACAACAAACATGAGCTCCATCGCGCTCATTATTCCGACTATAAAGCCGTCGCAACGCTCGTAAACGACGGGTGAATGATTCGATATGTTCATATTGTCATCATACTAAGAAATGAACGTATGCGAACTGAATTAACCTTTATCGCCAACGATTTCATACATAAGGTATAAATCAGATGAAAGCTTTTTATTCTTTAATCAATTCGCTAATTCCATTTCATTAAACTGAATTTATATATGTTACTGAGTTTAAGGACGATGCTGTAAAGTATGATTAAACATTAATTTTTCAAACAAGAAATGTGAGAACATGGAATATAATAAATTAACTGTTACTTGCAATTCCGTCTGCGTCAAATTCCGTATCCTGTTAATATGTTTATATCCTTAAGGTTTATATGTATTTGAAACATAATATAGTATATAATATTTATATATTATTATTCGTATTGATGGTTAGTTATATTTTCTACAAATAAATAATGATTAGATTGATAATAATTAATTATGCCAATCAATTAAAATGAAAACAACTGCTAATGTCATTATTTTTACTATTATTTTAAAATAAATTCTAGCTATTACCGGCGAGCTTAGCATTACAGCAGAGATGGTCGTCGTGTTGAAGCCGTGGATGTCGACTCGAACGTCACGGTCGCTGTACCAAGTAAAAAATACTGTCATTATAAGTAGATCCTTAATTATTATTTTATAATAGTGAACTAAGATAATGAGTGAGTGAAAAGTCGCTAAGTTAGGCGGGCTGAAGTAGTTTCCCGATATATTCGCGCATGAATAGCCATATTAGTCATGGCGGGGCGTTGGCAGGGAATACACTAAGTATTTTTATGTCCATTGGAATTAAAATAAGCAAATTATTTCGCTTTAGAAATAGTGATAAATACACACACACACACAAGTAACACCACTTGCTTATATTGTTGGAAAAATATTTCCAACGTTATATCATATAAGTGGTGTGATTAAATGAGCCTTACATCATTATAATTCCTTTCATACAATTTAGATTATTTACATACTGAAATGCGGTTATTTTGTTTTTTTTTGACTTGATCTATAATTAAGTTGACAAAGAAATATTATAAAAATAATTTACCCAATACCAAAGTATTCTTAAATTTAATATAATTCTTTGTATATTTAAAGCTACTAATATAAAGTCTATGCAATACTTCTTCGGAGTTTCACAAATGATTGTATAGGTTGTACTAAGTTGATCTTGATTTGGGGCGAAATTTTACAAAAATATTAACATTTTCTCCATAACTTAATTGTATACGGGTGTCCTATCCATTTGAAATTTGCAGGTTCGATTCTGAGACCTTGAACTGTTGTCGTTCCTACTATAAAATGGCAATTGAATAATGACATGGCAAACTATCTATCCGCAAACCAATCGCTTTTAACTAGGATAGTTTACTAATTACAAATTAGAGAAAAATAAAATTAAAAGTCTACAGTTTATTGATCTAAAAGCTTTTTTTTATAAATAATATTAATTACAAAATGAATCATTGGAAATCCCGTTTACGGTAAATTCGCGAAACAAACCGCAAAGTACAAATTAAATATTTATACCTTCGTTCCTAAACTAACCAGTTCATTAATATAGAAAAAAGATGACTAAGAACCTTTTAAAAACTAATACTCTCTGTATTAGTAATATCTTCATTAAAGAATAATATTCTGTAGCAAAAACCAGTAATGGTTTCTAAACTATGTTGAGGTGTACGTAACGAGTGAGTCAGTAAAAATAACGTCCTTATAACGGGGTTTTGGTCACGGCGACTAATCTCAAAGATTACATTTGCGCAGGATTGCAATTAGTGGTATGGTTTTGTGAAAGCCCGCCTGGGTAAGTACCACACACTCATCAGATATTATACCGCAATCAGCAATACTAAGTGTTATTTAGTTTTGATTTGAAGGGTAAATGAGTCACTATAACTATAGTTACAAGGGCCATCTTAGTTCCCAAGGTCGGTGTGGGTTCATTAACCCGCATTGAAACACCATGGTATGTTACAAAACTTTTTTTCAAAAGGAGATGAAAACCTTAGTCCAGCGGTGGGACAATTTCATGCTGTTACTTTACTTGAATTTTCATAGTAATAGTCGCGTTTGGACTCTACTACCACTTATCATCAGGTGGAGTAGAATCATTTGCCATCCCGGACATATAAAAAAAAAAAAGTAACCATGCAGCTCACTAAGAGAAAATGCTATATAAAACCAATAGACGAATTCACGGTTTTAGTATCAATAGCCATTTTTTCTACAGTTAAACTATAGAGGCTTCAATGAAATATAAAATGACTCATAGAAATCCATTCACTTCACTCTCATTATACCTAAACTAAGACTGCTGATCTGACTGCTGATCAAATGACCGGAGTTTATCTAAATTCCATTCAATGTTTTCTTGTTGTAGAATATTCATCATCGTCGGATTTAATGAATGAAATGAACGTGAGTAAATTAGCAAATGTATTTGAAGATAGAGTAGGTATTGTTCACAATATACTTACGAGAAAAAACAGTGTCAAATTCATTATTATAAAGGTCCACTGATTAGAAGTTAGACGAGAAGATAATATAGGACACATTATTACAAATTAAAAACATACAGTTTATTATGTCAATTGCGGTACATATTTTTAAACAAAAATCTCTTTCATTGCCGCTATATTGCATCACAAGTAAGCTTGAGGTAAAACCGAAATATATCAAAAATATATTATATACAAATATTATTAACATACATATTTATTTAATACACAACAAATTTCCGATTTTCGTAGTTTATCCAAAACAAACGAGCAAACGGGCCAAATGATTGGCTACCATTATTCTAGGTATTTACAGATTCAACCTTAATATATTGCTTATATTATAGAAAATGCCTTAGAGACAATATATGCAGATAATAACAATATAAAAAACATGTTCGCTAGAACACAATTTCCCTAAAAAGGGGAATAGGCGCCACGATACACGACCTCTTCAATATGCCACCGGTGTCGCTCACAGGAAGCGACACGCATCGACGTAGACAGTTAGATTTACTAAGCAACGCCAATGAATGACCTAGCTTAGCAGTTAACCACAGCCATTATTTTTCCATTATATTTAAAAAAAAGATATCCTTATCAGTTATGAAATTTTAGGTAACGTTCATATTAGTTATGAAATTTTAGGTAACGGGGAACAGAAAATGACAAAGGTTTCCTAACGCCTCCCCCCCCATACACGAGTGAAGTCGCGGGTGGAAACTAGTTAATAATAAAGTTAGTAGAACGGTCGACTACGATCAGCTTAAAGATTTATTTACAGTTTTAAATTAAAAGTTAACAGCTTTAAATCTTATAACTCATATTTCAATGGTAATGGTTAATGTTGTTATGGTTTGTTTGAAAAAATAACTAGATTTTTTAATATAAAATTAGTTAACTAATTAACCATTAACGATTTTAATTATGAATATTAAAAAATTTCAATTAATATTTAAGAATTAAAATGAAAACTATCATATTAAATTTATGCAGGTAGGTTTTAACTAAATAGAATATTTAGTGTACTTAATTACCTACCTACTACTAAAAGTATATGCAAATACAGCAAAATCGGTTAGTTCATACGTCAAATTTATGTATAAGATTATAACAGAAGCATGCCTGTTCATGAGTTTTTATTTACTTTTTTATTTATTTTTTTACGCTGGAAAAACGCATTACGCGTTTCCCCCACGGGAACAGTGGGGGGGTATGTGGGGCTCGCCGATGTCCGAGGCGCCGAGTGCGCCCCGAACAACGGAATACCCACTAAAAAACCAGCGGTACCCTTTCCGTCATAACGAGGAGCGCCACGGGATCGCTTGCACATGCTACCGCGACACTCTGACGGGTGGCCTGCGTATGCAGGCCTCCATTCTTTGTGGGGATTACCAGGGTACTGAGAACCCCCTAGTCCCAGCGACGCCTATTGCGGCGAAGGGAGACGGTGCGCATAGCGCCTCATTCTTCTCCCCAGTCTACTTCGGCGGAGCAGATTTGCAGTGACGTCCTCTTCCCGCTCCCGCTCCGCGGCCTCCTTCTGCGACATTACATTTTCACAGAAGGAGACCATTTCCGACCAACACTCATTGCTTCCGAGCATCGCGTTGATGATGCTCGGCAAGGAGAGGTCTCCGCCGACAACTGCCGCCAGAGAAACCCTCTCACACGCGGCACACTCCGTCAGGGTGTGTTGCGCCGTGTCGGTTGGCGCACCACACTCGTGGCAGGAAGGTGACATTTCCCGCCGTGCTATCTTGTGCAGGTACTTACCGAAGCAGCCGTGTCCGGTAAGTACCTGTGTTAACCTAAACGAGAGCGTGCCTCGTTTTCTTTTGACCCAGCGATTTAAGTGGGGACGTACCGCCTCCACTGTCGCCAGGCCCGCTGTGGGGGACCTCAGATCTTCCTCCCATCGGGCTATCAGGGCTTGCTGGGCTAGAGCCCTGATCCGCCCAACATCCGCCGACCCTGGACGGTCGCCGCGGTCTCTCGCCTCGGCCCGGGAGCGGTACACCTCTGCGAGCACCTCCGCCTGGAGTTCCCAGGGCGGATCGCCCGCAAGGAGCATCGCTGCTGTCCAAGACACCGTACGATACCCTCTTATCGCTCTTACCGCTATGACCCTCTGCGGCCTCCGCAGGAGGGCCCGGTTGTAAGCAGTGAGCGCATCGACCCATATCGGGGCACCGTACAGTGCCATCGACCTCACTACGCCAGCATAGAGGCGCTGACATAGCGATCCCTGTCCTCCCACGTTGGGTAGGAGGCGACCCAAGGCGGCAGCTGTGTTGACGAGCTTCGGGCCGAGTTGCACGAAGTGCTGTCTGAAGCTCCATCGCCCGTCCAGGATCAAGCCCAGATATTTCATCTGATGCCTGTTCATGAGTTATGAGAATATAATAGTAACATATTTCTTTGCAAAAGTAGAAATGTAGCATTGATATAATCTTATATAATAATATCCACAAATATAATACATTATTCGATGATCACTAACAACTAAACTAGGCCGAGCCTGCTTAAATGTGTTTTTTCCTGTGTGTGTTACACATTTTATATACATTTAACATTAATAGCACACACACGACAATAATAAAATAACATAAATAATCAAAAAAATATATATTGCAAAAGTTATATTAACTTGTAATTTAATGGGTAGTGGGTAATACAAAAAATACCGACTAATAAACGACGCGCATCATCAATAAATTCTGAAACTGTGGACTTCGAAACAAAGACATATTTTTTTAGAATTTTGTTATATAATGTTGTTGTAATATCGAGTTATGAATTTAAATATTACTTATTGATTAGATTAGTGAGTCAAAATATTAAATCGTCAAAACTCTATTTTACTAAAGATAACTCTATTTTAATAAAGAGTTTAGTCAAAATCTTCCATAGTTCGTATGGAATTTGACGACACGATAAAGAAGTGGACATGTTAATCTACAGTTAAACGTTGATGCATGTTAAATTAATATTAAGAACTTCTTAGTCAGTTACGTATCGCCATCTTGTAAACAAAGTAATCTGAGATGGCTCATATTTCAAACATTTTAAGTATAATTTGAAATAAGCTATGTTTAAATAATGTATATTGAATAAAAATGGGTTAGTTTGAGATAACGAAATAGGTTGTCTAATAATAATCGGCAAGTGGGTGACCCAACTACTGCTTATTGCAGGTAGAGAACGTAATAAAATATTGTATAAACGTCTTTATAGAATCGTTACTCATAACCTAAGCACGATCGGTTACTAATGTAAAATATAAAAAAGTTTACTTCGATCAAACTAAAGCATTTGGTTCAAGATTTATTTTTGTTAAGACAGGAATAGTGCATCTAATAATAGGATATGATCATTAATTTCACATAATGCTGCATAAGCCCGGCTAGCTCAGTCGGTAGAGCATGAGACTCTTAATCTCAGGGTCGTGGGTTCGAGCCCCACGTTGGGCGTGTTACATTTTAAGTGATATTTTTAAAAAAGCTTTTTTAAACAAATTTACATTAAAAGTTTTGTAGCAAACTGAAGTCAATATATTTTAGTTATTTGTGAAGACATTTAATGATGTTCATTTTAACCACTTACGACAATTACTAATAAACGTTGGACAGCGGAAAAATAGTTACACACTGATTTCTATTTTTCTATCATCAGTAATAAGGCTTTTGAAAGACAGAGACGGAGCATTTTGTAACTTTGCAACCGCTTCATGACGTTTATTAATAGGAGGGAATGTAAATACTTTATTACATATACTGTTTATTACCAATAGGTACTTACTATATACAAAATTACAAATACAAGGAAAATGATATTTTGAAGTTGAAATATATCTAAATACTTCAGCATTTCTGACACTTATGTAAAATGCAAAAAAAATATTGTAATATATATTTTATAGGTAGCTTTTGTTTGACATATTTAGGTCCATAACCTACGAAGTCGGGGAGGATCATCGTTAATAGTGTAACTAGCATAAATAATTGCATTGTATGTATATACAATAAATAATTGTATCACTAATAATATATATCACTTAACAGAAAATTATTCATAATTAAGGTGTATGTTTGGAAAAATATAAATTAACAATGTTCACCACACACGAAGAAATAGACTAATGAAGTATTTATACATATTTAGAAAGCAACATTGGAGAGGCCTACGTCCAGCAGTGGACGACGAAGGTGTGATGATGTTGATGATGAGAAAGTAACAAAATTAATATCCTATGCCTGGACCAAGGCCTCCCCTTCCCTTAAGGAGTTTTGAAGCTTACCACGCTGCTCCAATGAGTGATAAATAGAAGGTGAATATAAATGGACCATTTCTCATGTATTATTTTTAAATATCAAACATTATACAACAAATTTAAGAAATAAAATTAAATGACTATTTTTATCGATACATTTTCCGTGGTGCAAAAGTGTGTGTGTGCTATATTTATATCAAACCCATCAGTTCAAATTAATAGGAATTACATGTTTAAAAAAGTATCGCAAATAACATCTAGATCAGACAAGCCCGGCTAGCTCAGTCGGTAGAGCATGAGACTCTTAATCTCAGGGTCGTGGGTTCGAGCCCCACGTTGGGCGAATTTTTTTTACATATACATTTATTTTACATATAAAGCAAAATTTAATTAATCACTTTCCAAAGACAAATGAGAACATCATTGATATTACGCTCATAAAAATAATAATTAAATACACACGTCACACATTCGCATATAATATAATTACTTTAATACATTAAATATAATGTTTTATTAAAAAAAAATATTATTGATCAATTCACATCTGGTAGTAGGGCTTTGTGCATGACCGTCTGGGTCCCCACTGGTCCACCTACAATAATTACTCAACTAAAATACAATACAATACTCAACAGACATTCTACCGACCAGTACCAATCAATAATACTTATTGTTGTTGCGATTTGAATTATGGAACACACAAGGGACATAACATCTTAGTTCCCAAGGTTGGTGGTGCTTTGGTAATGTAAATAATGGTTAATATTTTAACAGCCTCAATGTCTAAAGCGGTGGTGGTGACTAGTAACCATCAGGTGGTGCATTTGTCTGTCCGTCTAATTATTTATAAAAAAAAAACGCATTCGTATATAATAACGCATATAATAACGCAAAGCGTTCCAAAAAGAAGGTTTTACGTAAGTATATATCAACATCTACAAAATTGAACAAACCGTAAAAGATATGCATTACTTTACCAACAAAAAGAACTGGTAAGTACGGAAACACTTAAAGCTCAAAACGCATTCTGAGATAAGAAGCAATACGTTTGTAAGTGATTTATTGTCCCACATTAAGCGGTTATCTCCTCTCATGTTTACTGCCTATAATATTTTGAAATAGCAACTGATAAGCTCTTTATCAAACACTTACTCATCTTCTTTATTACAACTTTAAGACGATTTTAAAATAACTTATGTTAAAACATTAGGCATTGAAATGAGACCTCAGTAGATGGAGCCAGTGTATCAAAAATAATGATTAAATTTTTGAAAATCTTTGTTTGTTTTTAAAATACTTATATAATCAATCAATCAATATATATTATTATTGGAAATCG
Source organism: Nymphalis io (assembly GCF_905147045.1). NCBI lineage: Eukaryota > Metazoa > Arthropoda > Insecta > Lepidoptera > Nymphalidae > Nymphalis > Nymphalis io. The sequence goes on along the minus strand of NC_065902.1, from coordinate 4,343,524 downwards.
TAATTTATCCGAAAAAAAGATTCTACTGTGAAAAACGTATTCTGAAAAGTTAAATTTCATGATAATTTAAGGAAAATTTCGAATTGGATATGCGTTTTTTTGTCTTTGTCCTTAAGAAAGGCTAGGACTTTTTTTAAACAAGCTGAGTATTTATAATAATACATTTTTAAGACTGAAAATCATATATTTGTATATTACTCTCGTATAAGGAACTTTGCCTTATTGACCACTATCTACTTTTCATATTTCTTTAACCACGATCACATTGAAAATACCTATACTTATAAAATCATTTCATCTGACGATTATCAAGGCACAGTCAAAAATATTGAATCCGAAATTTGGATCATAGGTATAGTTTATAACGTGGACGTCCAATAAGAAAGGATTTTCAAAATTTCAACTTTAAGATGGGGGAAAATGTAGGGGTTTTTATGAAATATATTTACACATATTTCTATTTAGATTTTAATTTATTTTTTGCCTCATAAGAAATATCTTAACATTAAATAATGTGAACTGTTACTTGAAATTATTTAAATTATTACAATACTTCGAAAGCAATACAATATTGCATGTAAATTAGGTATTATTTATGTATGAAAATATCTGCTATAATTATGTTACGGCTGTAAATAAATCCTATTAAAGACTTGAAAACCGACAAGGCGTTTGATTACTCGCGTGGACACATTTTATTTACATATTATCGTTTGACCTACATTTGCTACCAAATTACATCAAAATCGTTAAAAATCAAAATAAATTTAAATCAAACAACCTCTTACAAGCACATTTGACAAATTCAAAAGTCATTTTACACGATGAAATGGAATGTCAAGCTACCACCGACCGGTCGGAGTGTCGAAAACGAGAAGTTCCAGAAAGTTCGAGTAGTAACTTTTTAACTAGGCTTTGATTTTTTTATTTACAAATGACATACAAATATAACAAAACTGAATAATAACTTAGTATTAAAAATTAATTATAGACATTATAGAACTAGACCTTTCTTACTAGGCTTTTAACCATCTATATAACCCCGTGTTTAGTAATATGATATTTCAGATTAATCTTTTAATTCAATTACCAATTTTTAAACCCACAATCTTCTGCTAAATTAAAATTTGCGGTGTTGTCATCACTGGGCCATATCGGCTCTTATACTCTAAGACACAATTCGAAGACGACATTTAATTATATTATAAGTTCTAACTACCCATACGTTTAGTATGAATGTTACTATGCGCTTCATGAGATAAAAATGCACGGGATGCAAGTTGTAATCGATTTTTATGTTGCATTTATAAAATTAATGCACAATGTGTCACTTTACTGACTCATCACCGACAATTGTCTGGCTGTCTTTTGTATCTATTATATTATAACGTTAGCACCAAATAAGCATAAAATGTGATAATGTTAACACTGTATTTATTTATTAAGTAGTTTTAATTTATTAAATACTTTTAAGAAAAATAGTTAAAAATACTTATTTTTTCTGTAAAATATTATCTATATCAAAAATCAATTAAAATAACTAGTTGAATAACTATAGTCAATATAATCTATTTATTTATTATCCACTTATAGTATCATTGTTATGTAACATACATTCATCATTCGTCTCATTGGCCTTTATCCTATTTATTAAAAGTATTCCAATGTGTTTTAAAAAATTGGCAAAACAAAGATATGCTCGTACTTTCGCAGCAGGCCACCTGCCTTACGGTGGGTTCACTGTATCTGGGAACCCCTCTAGAAATAGAGGCCCGCATAGGTGGGCCGAGCGTCGGAGCGTCACGGATGCATGCGCAAGCGATTCCGTGGCGCCCCCCCAAACAGACGAAGAAGATACCGCTGATTTTTATTGGGTATTCTGACGCTTTCAGCGCCGGTGATACATACCCCCCACTATACGTGGGGGAAACGCGTAAACGCGTTTTTCCATCGACAAATGGCCGCCTGCTTGACACCAACCCTCTTTGGTAAAGCTTTTGTTAGTTTCCTACCACCATAAAACAATATCAAGTTTTTGAAGCGCTAAGATAATTAATTCATGCGATGTATGCGGTAAATACAAAATTTTCGACCTAAAAAGTTACCCTTTTGAAAGTTCTAGATCCAATTATCAATACTTAATCCGCGCTCAAAGCTCTTGTCCTCTAATTTCAAGTCTCATGATCCGATTATAGTAACCGTTATATAACATAAGAATGAGGTGCCTTGGTATATTAAAAAAGTGTAGGTACTCGCAAAAGTTCCGCTATACCGTATTTTAAAACAATAGGCCGCCCACATGCACCAGATTATACAAATTCTACCAATGCATTCATAACGCATTCATAAAATATTATCATCTTTAGCTTCTTGCAATAGGTACAAAGAGTTAATAATATATAGTTAGTTAGTTATAGTTAGTTAATAATAGTAGTTACCTTAACTAAAAAACCGTACCATATTATCAAAAGTTTAGTTATCAAGCAAACACTTTAAGAAAAACTTATAGTGCTAACAGTGGCTTTGCAAAATCATATTCAGCCCACATTAATCCACTGCTCGCATCCATTGAGCATCCGCCATCTTCCTAAAATCGTCTGACCATCGGGCGGGTGGTCTGCCCACTGGCCTTTTTGCTTCTCTTTTTTCTTTCTTTCTTCTTTTTGGAGTGGTGGCCTCACTCCGTGACGACTTTAGTCCACCTTCCGTCTTCTCGTCTGGCCAAGTGTCCAGCCCATCTCCACTTTAACCTCGAGATATGCTTCCCAATATCTTCAACTTTCGTCTTTCGTCGGATTTCTGCGTTTGGTACACGATCAACGAGGGAGATGCCTAGCATAGCACGCTCCATCGCCCTTTGTGCCACTTTTATTTTGTGCATGTTACGCTTAGTAAGCGTCCAAGTTTCGGCACCGTAGGTGAGTATAAGCAAGACACATTGGTTAAACACCTCTTGGTCTTGAGGCATTGTGGGAGTTTGGATGTCAACGTATCTTCGAGCTTTCCAAAAGCAGCCCACCCTTATCCAATGCGTCGTTCGATCTCCTGTATTTGAGATTTCCGATCAAATGATAAACGATGTCCAAGATAGATATAATCGCTGACCAACTTACCTACGATTATGTTAGGTGCACGTATGTGGCGATTAGTCATGATTTTGGTCTTGGACATGTTCATCCTCAGACCGATCCTCAGTGAAACTTCTTGCAGATCTGCTAGCATAAGTTGAAGTTCTTTGGTGCTCTCGGCGACAAGAATCAAGTCGTCCGCGAACCTAAGGTGCGTCATGCGTGTTCCGTTTATATTGATACCTCTCTCCCTCCAATCCACCTTCTTCAACAGATCTTTTAAGACGGTGTTAAAGAGTTTCGGCGAGAGGTTATCGCCTTGTCGGACCCCTCTGTGAACAGACACGAGGTTGGTGTTTTAGTGCATGCACACCTGCATAGTCGCGAACTTGTACAGCTCTCGGAGGATATCTACGTATCGCTTGTCAATACCGCAGCGATGGAGAGATTGAAACACGGCCCAATGTTCGACACTGCCGAAAGCCTTCTCGTAATCAACGAAGGCAAAGCACAGGGATCGGTTATACTCATTGCACTTCTCCATTAGCTGCTTGACAGTATGGATGTGGTCCATAGTTGAGTATCCACTCCGGAAGCCAGCTTGCTCGACAGGTTGATATTCGTCGAGGGTGTTAGCGAGTCGGTGGCACAGGACTTTAGCGAACAGTTTGTAGACCTGAGAGAGAAGGACTTCAAGTATAGGTTTTCCACCTGCCTGCAACATTTCGACATGCACCCCGTCCTCACCAGAGGCTTTACCTTTTTTCATTTTGCTTAGCGCATGTTCTACTTCATCTGGTATTATATGAGGTAATTCGCCTTTTTCGATTCGCTCTACTAGCGCTGCTCTGGGGTCCGTCGCATCTTGTATCGATAGCGATATTTTTGAGGTATACAGGTCCCTGTAAAACTCTTCGACGATCTTTATAATTTGTTCACGATCAGACACAATATTGCCGGCATGATCCGTCAGCTTGTTTATTTCCCTCATGCCCAAGCTAAGTTTTTTTCTATAAACTTTCGGGCCCCTATTGTCTTGGATGGTTTTTGCAATAGTTCTGGTGTTATAATTTCTTAAGTCATTACGGATTGCCTGCTTTATAGCCTTATTAATCTCTCTCTGATCTGATGCTATACCAGTCTTCAATTCCCTTCTTTGGGATAGGAGAGAGAGCGTATGAGATGTTAATTTCGCCTCTTTATGTGGCTTCTTTCCCCCTATGTGTCTCTTCGTGGTCTCCGTCAGTACTGTGCACAGCAAGTCGTTCAATGAGTCGACATTTCGGTTCTCTTCTATAATCCCTTCGAAAGAGTTTTTGAGTTCCAGTTAAAACTCATTTTGAGTTTGTAACTATCCCTACCATATTTTGAGCTAGATGTTTTAAGCAGTTTGGCTCTTTCTTTGGGAAGGTTATACCTGAACGTGGCTCTCACTAGACGATGGTCGCTATTAGTTTTAAAGCGACTTAAAACTGATACGTCTGTTATATTTGACTTATGCGAGCTAATTATGTAGTCGATTTCATTTCTCGTCCGGCCATCCGGGCTAGCCCAAGTCCATTTCCTTGAATGACGCTTTTTGAATAAGATATTCATTGCGTATAGATGATGTTGCTCAAGGAAATTTACTAAAGTTTGCCCCGCGGATTACGACTACCTAGCCCAAACTGTCCTACCGACGTTTCGTTTTTTACTTGAGGTCCTATTTTTGCGTTAAAGTCACCCATTAGTATGGTATAATAGCAGGCATTTTCCTGACGCGCTCTCCTTATGTCCTCGTAGAAGGCCTGTACTTCTTCATCGATGTGGTCGCAAGTAGAAGCGTATGCTTGTATGATCTTGATGGCATACCTTTTATTTAGTCTCAGATTAAGATAACAAACTCGTGTTGATACACTTGTTACCTTCTAAACATCTGAGTAAAGTCTTCTATGTATTAAGAATCCTACACCACCATAAGAAGTGTCTTCGTGGCCTCTGTGGTAAAGCAGATGACCACAAGATAAGCGTATAAGATCCTCTCCTTGTCTTCTTACCTCAGATAAACCGATCACATCCCATTTTATACATTGAACTTCCTCTAGGAGTTCATAAAGCCTTTCGTCAGCATTCAAAGTCCGAGTATTGTAAGTAGCCAGGGTCATTGTATGGCAGCCGAGTCTCTTCCGGAGATTCTTTGCACCCTCCACCCCGCCGGAACCGAAGCCGCCGCCGTAACTAGGAATAGCGGGGCTGCCGGGGACTGAGGGCCGTGGTACTGGTGCGCTATTCATTTTGAGGGGTTTTTAGCCTTAAAACGCCACGCTGGCCAGGCGGCTTGGCGAGTCTTCCTGTCACGTTGGCCTGTTCCTCACCAGCTCCTTCCACCAAGAGAGAAGCTGGTGAGCAGCAGTTACCGGGAGGGACCACTGGGAGGTGTGACTCGAGCTTCTAACGGCAAACCGGCGTAAAATATTGATACTGAAACACTCAGCATCGCCATCTCCAACCAATTCGCCGTCAGAAGCCCCATTTACCCTCCTCCCCCTTAGCAAAATTATACGTTAATAAATTATTGCTTTACGATACTTTAGTAATTTATCTACATGGGCACCGTATAAGCAGTCTTACACCCACGCACAACATCTGAGTTAAATATGACTTAGTTTTATAAACGAAAGTCATGCGGGATCGTATTCATACCGTTATATTTCATTAAACGTGCGATTTCAGTACGTGGGACGTGTCCTAGGTGCGTTGGGACGGATTATCCCTTAACTGCAAGACCATGCGTCATGAGTTTCGGATATGGACTTGTAGGGTGTGGCGTTGAAGGATTTATATCCGTTGGGTCTCAATTGTTCAAAGCAACTTTCTGTTGAATATTTAACAACGTAATATCTTACTTGTGTTTCTTAGTTGTCCCAACACCTTTTTATATTCAAAATGTGTGTCTTCAGTTCAGATCTCTGATTTGTATTTTTTGTTTTGAACTTTTTCATATTATTTTATTTTCTATTTTATTATTATATTCATCGATTTTCCAGTGGTGAGTTACGTATCGAAAGATATCAGAAGATAAAGAAATTTATTTTAATTACAAGCTAATAGGGAGGGAAACACAGCCCCCTAAGCAGTACAAAAAATAACAGGCCCCACATGAAGTCCTTCCTTGTTTACTCTCCGTTAATGAAAGTAGTCTTACAAACTTATTCCATTACAAAAGTGTTTATAAAACTATTTATAAATATTTTAATAATTCTAAATAATTATTATATAATAAAAATCTAAATAATATTTACATACAAATATTTCAGAAGCATTAAGTAGGTAAAGCTTTTCAGATTTTACTCTCGTGTAATCACGTGTTACATCCACTTTGCCATTAGGTCTGTTAAACAAGATGAGACTTTATTATAAGTGAAAAGTTTTCACCGCCACATTTCGTTCCATAACTCATTATATTTCATAAAACCACACTATACTACAGCAAAAATAAAAGAATCAAACGAAGAACAAAAACTTATTATGTTGCAAAACAAAGTAGAAAATAATAATTATGATTATGATAATAAATGCGAAACGGATAAATAATTGTACATTTTGTTTTTTTTTTTAATATTTTCATTATTATAAATGGATAATATAAAAAAAATACATAATAACAATAATGTTGCTGTCGTTGCGCCATCTAGTAGTGAATAGCTACAATATACAGAAAAACCCTGTATATAGTTATCGGCTGTAAGTATAGATGGCAGTTTTAAATATCATAACTATGTCGATGTTTTTAACTTTGACATATATACAAACAAATAATAAAAAAACATTATTTAATATTACAGAAACTGCTTAACACACACAATGTAAAATTGAAACTAAGTTATTCCTAGTTGGCAGATTAAAAATACTCAAGTTTAAGAAGACCAATATGAAATCTTACATCTTATATTTATAAAGTAAATAATGTAAATAATAAAAATAAAAAGAATTGAAGCAACCAAACATAAAAATATTCAAAAATAATGCCAAATAAAAAATTCTGCATCGGCCGGGAATCGAACCCGGGCCGCCCGCGTGGCAGGCGAGCATTCTACCACTGAACCACCGATGCTCACATATGGAGTGACAAAAATATGCTTCTATATTTAATTTATATCTAATTTAACAGTTTTAATAAATTTTATATGAATATAGAAAATGATCGTACAATTTTAATATTTATTATTAACAAAAAGACTTTGTTCTTTTTATTTTAATTTTGTATTTTATAAAAATGTCTGTATATAGATGTAATTTATTTGACCGAATTATCACCTTCGTTTATTATTTTTTTATTCTGTCTGTTATTTAATACATAATATAGCGAAAGGAACTTCGTCCTATACAGGTATCCCACAACGCCTCTCGTTTTCTTATAATTTTATAATTGATGCCTAAATATAAAATTTGCGATAATTATAAGCTTTATAATTAATAAACTGTACAATAACCTTGAAAACAAAAAGATAAATCGAATGAAATTTAGAAGGTACAAGGAATATAATTAATATTCGGACATTTACACATTACTTTAAATTATGCACAAAAAAATTACTTCTTGCCGCCACGCGTTTAAAAACAACAATATTTTTACAAACCTAGTATATAACCACATAATATTGTGCCATTTTATTAAATATTTACCTATATGGAATGAAATTAAGGAAAAAGAATATAAATATTAGTTTAGTACCTAGATGTCTTGTTTTATTACGTATATAGGTACCATATTTTAATTCCGGCATCGATGTATATTACAAAAACGTTTTGTTGAAGATTTTACTTGTGGAAACATCAATAGTACTCTGTCTTGTTGTAGTTCTGGTATGGTGAGTAATCTTAGACTCCATATTAAGCGATACAAAGATATAGTACCTACATGGGTTAAGGTGACCGCTTACAACTAAACTGAATATTTGCGCTTCTGCTTGCAAAAAAACAAGTAATTTTTATATTTGGTGCCTGAATAATATTAAATACTTACAATTGTATAACTGTTTTTTTTCGGGAAACTTAAAGTAATATTGTTAGAGATAATCCCATATATTAATATTTTAATTACTATATAAATGTACTGATCACAACTATGATCTAGAGGCTAGCTATAAAATTCAAGCATCAAACCGCATCATGTCAACCCATTAAAAAGTTATTGTTATTTGTCGTCACATCGCATTATGAACATGAGGGAATAGAGAGTGTCCCTGTCCTGTTTGCACACACACTTGTGCACTAGATATAATATGCTCGCGGTTAGCTAATCTTTATTGAGTATGGTCGCCGTGGCCAAAATCGCCTAGGAAAACATAAATGTCGTAAATGAACAATCAAAGTATATTTATTAGTGTATATTATATACATTTCATTCCAATCACGATTTCCAAACAGAACTGCAAATTATATGCCAATAAACTTAATAACGGAAAAGATTTGTGTCTTTATTGATAAAATATTTGTGTTATTTTTTGTTTACATTTCGCTCGTTGCTTTTTGGTGTTCCGGTAAAGTAGATTGCAACACTTGGACTAACGCAGGTAATGACCGGTTACGGTAGTTCTGGCGAATACTTACATAAGATTAGACACAAAGAGAAAACAATATGCCAGCAGTGTGTCGCTGACCGGGATATTACCGGTCGGCATACTCTGGAGTCATGTATGTATTCATAAAATAAAAAGAAATTTCTCCCTGCAAGCAGTCGTGTCAGCAATGCTCCGAAGTGAATCGGCGTAGACTGCTGTGGTGGACCGGAAATTGACCGATTTTTCCACCTACCTAAGACTTAGGTAGTCTTAGGTATGCCTTGCAATACAATAAGTTACATATTGCGTGACAAAAATTATAAAGATTTACACAACTTTGCTTAAATCTAGACCAAGATTAAAATTTACTCAGATTGACGATACATTTTTATATGCTTTTCTTAATATTAAAAATTATTTTTTTTAAATAAATCTTTATTTTTGGGTTAAAAAGCTCAATGCACCTGCGATATAAATCTTGAAAATCGCTACAGTTCGTTGACACAAAGGTATATTTAATCGATGCTTACAAAGCATAATATGACTATGATTTAAGCAATTGACCAAGCCAATTGTTAAGCTATCACTAAATAAATAAAATAAATAGTGGAGCCTTCCACTTAAATATTTCGATAGACAGTTTTATTTAAAAAAGAAATAGTAGCATTCAATATAACCATTTGATATAAAGCATTACACTTATATAATGACTTAGCATTATTTATTTTATATAAACCTAAGAAAATGCAATCATTATCTTATCCAAAACTCTCCAAATTTATTTACAATGATCTATAATAAAAGTCATAAAATTGTTATTTATACGCTACGGCTATTATTTTTATTGAGTTCAAAGACCTTAATTTATTTTTTTAAGTGAGAATCAACTTTTAAATACATGAATAGTAACACTTTGCGTGTGGAAAACATGTTCTTAGTAAAGAATGGTAAACAACAATGATTAAGCCTTAACTATAAACTCTCAAAGCAAAACTCTTAAACCATACATACGGAGCCTAGAAAAACACCTAGGGAGCAAAATGAAATCAGTATGATTTTTTTTAGACCTTCAATTGTATTGAATAACGATATTCTACGTAATTATTAAATTACTATGGCAATTTAAAGTTATATTTCCAGAGCTGTTCCAAAAAGGTATAAATTGTGTGAAGTCTTTTGGATATTAAATAAGAATGGGCGTTCAATCTTTGTTTTTTTTTTTAATTATAATTCCTAATTTGCATTCTAGTAAGGTTGGTATGACATCGTATCTTTTACAGATGATATATTTGATTGGTAGCCAAACCTTATTAAAATTATTCAAGTCTATTATTGGTTTACTGTTGATGCCTACTTGATAATGATAAACAAACTAAATGTATAAAATTCTCTATTTAAAAAATAATTGCATATATTTGTAAATATTTTTTATTTTATTTATTACAACACGATTGTTGTCTTTTTGCTCAAATTTGAACTGAAATTTTAGTCTTATCATATCTGAAGAAGTTAAATTTCAATAATACATAATCATTGCATACATTTTCTTTATAAACGCTATTTTATAAAATTTTAAATTTATAAACTACAAATACATTGTACTGTATAATATATTCTACACTTCTAAATCATTTTACTATATATTCTAAGAAAATAATTACTTGGAAGTAGATAGTTACTATAAAGACATTTCGCGATTTTGATGTGTTTCTAAGTCGTTTCGTGAAGATTTATATCTCTACTCACGAATTGATACGCTGTCAATAGACGCTTTATGGGAAAATACAGTTATCTCGTGATTCAGAGAAGATATAATAATAGAACGATAAACACCTATAACTAGTATCGACCACAACAGAGGTAAAGCCAATTTGCATAACATTTATTTAAAAAGGATCGTAAAACTTGTAATCTGTTTTATTTGACATTGAACGTCATGACCACAACATAAATATGTATATATGAAAACACATTTTATATGTACTTATATATTAAGACTGTCATCACCCGTGCCTTTTTAAATTATTTTTTGCGTTAATCGCATTCAAAGTCAAATTCATGCATCGGTATATCATTTCTTTATTTTACTTAAAGGCAGATAGAACTACTTGATTATTTAACATAAGTAGACTTTGTCCATAGACATTAACACAGTAAAAATTATAAACTATTTCTGACACTCTTAATGCGGTGACAACAGTGAAACCTAAGATGTTATGTCTCTTGTACCTGTAATTAAACTTGCTTACTCACTCTTCAAACCGGAACACAATGTAGTGGGAATTTTACAGTTAGAATTAGGAACTAAGGATTGTTGTGTAGCGGCAGAATAACTAATGAGTGGGTGGCACCAGACGAGCTTAAACAGGGACGGGAAAGCTAGTAGTATTCTAATTTTGTAGCATGTACATTTAATATGTTAGTATTTTTATTTTATTTTTTTATTATTTTACAGTTTTGTTATACTTTCCATTGAGACATATTAAATTCAATATGACCTTCTCGCCTCGATTTCGCATCCGTCATTATCCCGTTCCACATAAAAGTAACAGATTGTAAATGTCCATAGCTGGACAAAGACCTTCTCTCTTTTTGAGGATAATGTTTGGAGCACATGACACTGATTTTCACCCAATATAATAAACAGTTTTCCTTCACAGCCAAGCACGAGATGAGTTATAAACACCAATTCAGTCATGCTGGACCGGATTTGAAACTATAATCTTCGGATAAGATTCATTTGTTTTGACGTCTTGGTTATCTCGGTATTTCTTATACGTGGTATGTCATTATATAGTTTGGATAAGGGTTAATAATAACAAGCAAATCGAACTAAACCTTTGTACCTGATTTTTATTTTTATTTTGAACGATAAAGTAGTTATTTCTACTTTTTAACTATAAAAACCTACATTACGTAAAAAATAAATGGTTTATTTATCATCACACCTTCCCAAGGGACCAAGACCATATCTCCAAACTAACTTTGGATTGAAACCTTGAAGGATAAAGAAACATGGACGGCCTAACCAACTCTGGCGTGCGTCGTACCGAAAAGAAAAAAAAAAGTATTGCTGTGCTCTATACCATTTACTTAAACGTTTATACTTTCAAGTATGATATAATTTTTTTGTTTTTTAGAAGATTATATCGTATAATCTTTAACTTTTTATACAATATTAAAATCACTACATTTACTACGTGTTAATATGACGGCTTAAATTTTTTTTTTTTAAATAAGTACGACCAATATTTCTATAAAAGATATTTTAAATATTTGGCTATGTATTTAAATTGAAATTTATTATTTAATTTCAAAGCATTAAGATCTATCAAATAAAAACAATATTTTATGTTATTATATAGTTTTTATATATATTTAGGTAACAGTTATACAATATAGGTACAATAGCCAATCTTGATTGAAAGGTCACGTCGAATAATAGCATTAAGGCTAGGTCATTGGGTTAGTGTTGTGCTGGCCCAAGGTTTTATTCTAAATCCCGTTTGCCATAACAAAATTATACCATCTTCTTCAAATATTTTAATAAATACTTTTGCATCACATAAATAACATACTTTTTTGTAAACTCCCCTGAGAAATTTGAATTAATTAAAAATTTATAAAATATTTCATATTAAAACAGATCATACAATAATTTAGATTATAAAATACTTTTTTGCTGACTGTACACATTATGTAGCTCCCATAAGTCAAGGTGTTCTCACTAATATCAAATTACATAGTAACTGGTAGTATAGCTCAAAACGTGATGATTTTTTTAATAATTTACTTTTTGAAAACAAAAGCTTCTCAAATTGTTACCTATACAAGTTTATTCTTGTGATTTTCAAAACATCTACCGACCTTTGTTAATAACTAACGTCATTTAATTTAAGTTGTAATAATAATGTGAATAATGCAAATTGTATGTCGTTGGAAGCTATTATTTTAATTTATTAAATTTATAAAAAATAAATATGTTAATACGAATTAAAATAACACAAATATTTCTAACTTTTTAAATTCTTAATTACTTAACTTGCTAGAAAAGAAATATACCAAAAGTACTTTCATTTTCATACCTGCTGCTGTAGGATAATTTTACTCACAAGAAGTTGAATTAGTGAGAACAGTCAGCTACAAAATTGTAGGTCATGATATGACCTAGTTATTCTATCCTGTATGCACATACCTCGCTGCAGAAGTTTAAGCTAACTAGTTTGAGTATAAGCTTAGGAGAAACAATGAGGCTTTAAAAATAGCCTTGTTAATTACTAAAAATTGCAAGTACCTATGGTTGTATGTAGGTACCTATGATTTATTTAGTAAGTATAGTTCGGAAATGGCAGATACATTCTTGAATCTTTATCATATATTAAATACCAGTATAACCTAAAAATGGTATCAGATATCTATGTATATATTTTCCATTAAACATCGTACAATTGCGGTCCAAACCATATTTTAATAAAGCAATTATTGTGAAAACTTGGTTCATTATTAACTAGGTTAGTTTTTGTTACGAAAAATAAAAGATTACCGAGGGCTTAAAGAAGTGTTTTACATAACCACTTCACGTCCAAATAAAGAAAATAGAGAAGCAAACCTAAAAGTAATTTAGCTATGCCGGAAGTAGAGGTGGGACTGTCGACGAAACGCAGCTGCACGGTAATAACTGTTGAACATCTGTAGGTACTTAACCTAGGCAGTAGGCCGTAATATGATTAATTTCTCGGTACCGGCATGAACATTTTAATGTATAGTAAACTTAACGTAAGCCTTTACTTTAAGTTACTTTGAAATTTTTCAAGAGTTTTATGAAAGCATTTAACAGTTTTCGTAACATTTATGGAATAATTTTTAGATACGCAAATAATTTTGATTTAAGAAGATACCATCTTTTGTACTGTTTGTGTACTTTTTATTTTTCATTGTTAATTATTTTTCTTGGTATGCAAAAACTTTTAACGTCTAAATAAATGTCTCTGTTACATTTATTTAGGCGTTAAAAGTTTTTGCATACCTAAATATAAATAAGTGTCTATATTTTTTTACAGTCTGATTAATAACTTTTTTACACAAGATGATGGTGAACGTAAGCAGAAAATTCTGGAACTATAGTCTAAGTCAAAAATAATAAAATTATATTATTATTTTTATGGAACTTACTATACTATTACCAGTGCCTGAACAATTTCAGAATTTTTTTTCATTCAAATTCATATTACTATTATATTGTATATGAATAAATTATATATTTAAATAAAATTAGTAATGGTGACAAAGGAGCATTGAATAGTACTTAAAAATTATGCTCTAATGATTGTCGTGCAAAGCTAAGGTAAATTACTTTTTCCCAATTTCCGTTTAATTTCTGAGCACGTTATAAATGTAACTTAATACGCTCAAATTATACATCAATGACGGTATTACACTTTTAATTTAATTATACCATTAATACCGCAACATCAAATGCCCGTTTTTATCGGACTATTTAAGTGTTTCAGTATAATATGTTTGGTATATGTTCAAGGAATGTTACAAAATATAAAAATCATATTTTTAACTGTATTATATTATGTTCCGAACCCGTATAGTAAAAGAAAAATAAAATTAGAAATTAATTTATTATTATTTAGTGCAAAACTGTTTTGTATTATATATATATAATTTTTTAATTTTATTGGATTATAATTTATGATCAAATTATTGTATTAAATAATAAACAACAACGTTAAAAATATAATCATTCAGCGTAAAAGAAAGTATGTCATAATAAAAATGACAATAATAATAATATATAATAAATCAATTAGCTACATAATAGAAATCATCGCCACAAACAATAACCTTTAATCGCTAGTTATCATTGTTTACATTACATTAGTTTGTTTTTAGCTCTGGAGCAACTCAGTCACGCTAAACCTAGAAAGTGAATTGGTATAACGTAACCGACCACGTAGAATTGCTTCATGAATACTAGTGGAACAGTAAATACTTGTATTAATTCTGATTTGGTTGGTTTATGCCGGTGCGTTCCTATCTGTGTGACAGCTTTTTTTTACATCCAGCCAGTCCGGCATCTGGCGTGGCGTGGAGAACGCGCTTGTGATCGAAATTTGAATATAGCATGAAGGGAAAATACGTGCAAATTATTTGAAATTTTAGAACGATTAATTAAAAATATAATGTTTTACTTTTAGTAAAAAAAAATATTGTAAATAGCATTAAAGTGAGAATATTTTTTAAATATTGTTATAAAATATTTAAAAATTGCGGGAAATTTTAATTCATCTGAAGTACCTCAAGCTTTCTTATTAAAACGTAAGTATGTTTTTTATTGATTATTTAATTAAATGATATTTTCTTATTGTTTATTGATTTTATATTTGTTTCTCGATTTTTATAATAGCATATATAAGTAACAAAACTTGAAAAAAATATATTTTTAAAAATCTTAATGCTTCATATTAAAAGATGTACATGAATTTATTCAGATTTTTTACATATTAATTTAAATTAAGTTATTGATTTTTGAGATATCGCCAACAGCAGTATGCATCTACAACAATTATAAAGAACAAAACGTAAAAAAAAACAATTAAAATTGATTATTTTTTAATAATATTTAAAAGACATACCAAATATGTTTTTATCGTCATAAATTCATTGATAAACAATTAAATTAATTTAATATACCTATATTGTGATTGTTTATTACGCACATCTATATAAAACAATAAAAATAATATACTTAAAAATATCCTTATCAATTTATTTTAATTTTGGGATTGAAATATTACCATTTAAATTATCATTAAAAATGAATTATTTATAAGGTCTTAATCGCTTATTTTTTGTTCTATTGTTTTGATAAAATATAAGGACATTTTAAATTCACGTTAAAAAAACAAAACATCTGGGATCGTGGCTTCGACACCTTAATAGCAATGAACTCCTTTAACCTGCTCAATTAGGTAATTTAGAGATGGTAAATAAAACTAATAAAATGAAAACATAATAATTTATCTTTTTGAAGTTCGTTCAACTTTGTAGCAATAAATTCCTAATAAAATGTCAGATCCACTTAACGCTTCATTTTAAAAAGTAAATAATATTATAATGTAATTTATATTAAAGACTAATTTTATTCTTAAAATATAAATCTATTATATTAAAATAAAATTGACATTTGTTTAAAGAAGTTCAAACTTTAGACAAATAAAATAAACGCAAACAAGTACCTAGTATTTATTTAAAATGCTATAGAATATTTTATTTATTAAGAAACGAAAAGAAACACGCGCCCGCTTCGTTTTTAAAATATCGGTATTTTTTTTGTAAATTAAACGTACCTATTCTCTTTCCTTTTAGTCGTAATATACATATAAATAAATTGAATATAATAAATTTACTAAAGAGTCATAATTATACCATTTTTGATAAGAATCCGTCCAACACTTCAAGCATGATTAAAGGAGGTAGGTATAATATTGGACAGTTAATGACGCTAACATTTATCATTTTAATATATTCCGTACAGGTGTACAAGTGTACAAATACATGTTTGTTATTATGGTATTAATTTTAATCTTTAAATAATGTGTAAAAAACGATATGTTTCTTCATAATATGTAATAAGTTTGTATTAAGTTATGGAAACAATAAATTTCAACTTTCATGTTATCTATATAATATTATTATTTTAGCTGGTTCGATTTTAGTTAAGCAATACTTGATAAACAAAAAAAGTAGAAAACAATTAAAAATTTAAAAAAAAATCAACAAATCAATCAAAAACTAAATCAACAATTGTAAAAAAAAAAGAAAAAACATATTTAAATCGATATTTGTAGCTTCAATTTGAAAATCTGTTTGGAAGATTCAAATTGCTAAGTTTTGACGGTTACGTGATAAAGGAATAATTAATTATTATTAATAGTAGTTCTCGAGAATAATACTTCTCGTTGTACCTAAACAATATGTAAACTGACTACTTTGACAAATACAAATATTTTGGATCTTGGTAAATTTAGTTAAAGATTGAGCACAACACAATTTGCTTAGGCATTAGCTTACGTAGCTAAGCTGTGGTTATAATTAGCCTATCCAGCATTTGTAGGACACATTGGCATATCTACTGCTTGAATGAGAATTAAACGTATTATATTACATAAATACTTTCCCACAGTATCATATTATAAAATATAAGCGACAACATTACAGCACAGTTTTAGTTATTTTTTGTTGAACATTATTTGTGTATAGGATCGTAGCAAGCTTTATGAACTTATTGATAAATACAAGTTATCTTTTTTGAAAACCAATTTAATTTTCCTTAATTGTAAGTAAACTAATCTATGGCGATTAAAATTGCATTATTATCGAATGAAGAATTAAATTAACTCTTCACTTACACTTGTTCATTATTACTTCATCATCATGAAATGGCAACTACAGTACTACAGGTGCTATAATAGAAAAAGTAGCCCGTGTCCTTCCTTGGGGTTCTTACTTAATAACAAACTTCATCAAATTCGGTTCAGTGGTTTAGTCATGAAAGCGTAATAAACAGACAGACAGGTACTTTCGAAATTATAATATTAGTTTAGATAACTGTACTAAGACCATATTTTAGCATTTAGCATACTAATGTCAACAATAGAATAAAGATAAAATACCTACAAAAATAAGGATATTCAACAAACGTTAATGTTTTTTATTTTATGTATCGTTTTTTATCGATTAATCTCGAAAATGAAATTAAATATACCCAAGTAGATACTTATTATGTCAACGTTTTAAACAAAAAAAAATACAAAATATATTCACTTACAAAATTGGAGTACGAAAACACATGTTAATTGATATCCGATGCACATCGATCGAACTACTTGATTCGTACATAACATGTTTTTATTCTGAATACATACGAGTACATTATATAATTCTTCCGCGTTTTATATCAACTTATGAAATTCTACACTTATACTTGATATTTGTTGTATTTCTATATCATTAAAATTTTAACTTAATTAATTATTTGAGTAATAGTGAAAAAATATAAAGGATAAGAATTGTTTTTGTTATTGATTCTTAGTTTTGTTAGAGATTAACTTCATAATTATGTTTACTATACAAAATACTAACTAAATATGTCTTCCTCCTTTATACATCACTACAATATAAATTTTTAAGCTACCAAAGTATCATTTCACAACTTTCTCTTGTCCCAATCCATCACTGCCTAGTGATGTAAGCCTTTAGAAAACCTTAAATCCATAGAGCCATCATAAATAAACAGTACATTAACTTACAAAGATCACTCAAGTAAGGTCGTGGGCATAGCTTGTGTATTTAATGCGATAAGAGTCTCATTCATTTATTCTAAATTAACCCGGTCGTAGAATATTATACAGGATCGTCTAGAACTCTAGATAAATAGAAAACAATCATCTTCTATTTGACCGCTATACATCAATACCCGTGATCCGTTCTGAAGTATGAAAGTAAAGAGTAGCAAGAGTTTGTCAGTTTAATGATAGTCACACTGCACATGAAAAATTACATCTTCAATCCTACGACTAGCAGTGCGGACGGATTACAGAATGGTTTATACCTTTTGCAAAGTCTATGAAAGAAGGCGATATCAGCTGAACTACTTTCTTATCTACCTTCCTGAAATAAAGTAAAAAAACCTAAGTGAAAAAAGTCACTACCGATTATAACAAAAACACCAAAACATAGTCTGAACATCGAATTTACCATCATTGTTGTAATGCGAAATAGGATATCGTATAAAATTTGTATTTCAAACATCTTATGATGATATTATTATTATCTAATGTACAATCTTGTGTTTTTAGAGCATTATGTATTTTCTTAGTCACAACAACAATTGGAGGAGCGTTCAAAGGCGGCCCGAATGAACTTTTAAACATGTTAATATAATCTTTATTTCAAAAAATATATGCAACAAGTTTAATCTTCTAATAAAATAACCATGTCCTTCCTGAAACTATAACCATATTACCTATGTGTCACTCGTGTAAGTCAGTAGATTTTGTGTGAATCCGGAAAAAACAAAAAAAAAACAAAACTATTTATAATAGTAGCATAATTTCAAAAGTATAACAATAAACAAAAAAAATGTTATAACAGAAAATATTTTCTGTTATAACATTTTGTTTTGCTAACAAGGTAACCTTTCGAACCCTTCAATTTATCCTTAGTATTACAGATTACAATGATATTGTGCACAAGTTTCTGAATCACGACTCACACGATCTGAGGAATAAATTATAACGAAATAATTATAATTGAAAATAATAAAATTATGATGGTAGATGATCGTATATGTATTAGGAATTTCATACTCATCTGTGTAAGTACAGAAGTAATACCTACTTATATATATATATATATATATATATATATATATTTTGACAATTGAATCGATATAAACTACAATAATCCAACAATTTATTAATATATGTACATATATATAGTTTTTCTTAAATGCTTATTATATTTGTATTTTATTTTGAGTTAAATTAAAGTATTGTTTAAGTTTTATAATTTATGGAAAAAAAAAATTTAAATAATACTTAAATTTAACACATACTATAACAAAAAAAATATATACATGATTGGCCACTCCGTTCGAAAATCCCCTTAAAATCAAAATCTATAAATTATAAAAATATTTTATATGAATTATTAATAGACAATTTCTTGTTAATTTCTAAGCATAAGCTCTCTTTAAGATTTTGTAATTATATAATTACAGTTAGCAAGAACAGTTTCTCATTTCCAAAACCTACTTCGAAACACTGATCACAGACGAGGAAAAATAAAAACGATTTAATATAAACGAACAAACGATGTAAATAGGTCGCAATTTGTTTACATCAACAATGTAAGTAGTAATCTAAGAATCGAGCTTTCAGTCTTTAGTATGCCCGACAAATCACCATATCGATGTGGGACAAGTGCTATGAACACTGACACGCTGTACCAACTAGCTCGAAAGGAATACTAAGTTTTAAATCAAATTAGACGTATATCGGCTATGATATCGAAAATGATCGGCTTACAAATGATTACGTAAGTATATCGAATCATGAAAGTCAAAATATCAATGTCCTTGGTAATGTTTAGATTTTTAATCGTAATTTAATATTCATATTTTCAACAAACTTTTTACTCGTTTTATGAATAAAAAATAATTTAACAAGTAACCGTCCGAAAATGTTAATTCCATCAATCATTTGACAAATAATTGATTTCATAATTATACTGGTTAAGTTGGAAGCGAATTGAGTGTTTGTTCGTTTCCAAAACGATATGTTTGCATCATAAGATGGTGTCTTGAATAGTAATTCTATATAAATAAATAAATCAATAAAGTAATAAAAAGTGGAATAAATTGTGTAATGACTTATAATTAAAGAGTAAATAGCAATAACATATAAACAGAAAAGCAGACATGATCATAAAGAAATAAGCTGTACAATTACGTACTAGGTTTGTTAAGGAAATAACATTGGTATACTAGTGCTATATTGTTAATATAAAGGTTTTATGAGGTGCTTGACGCTTTGTTACCAAGATATGGTATTTGATAAGGCTAAAAGCTTGTTACAGCTAACGAAACCTATCATGTTTGTTGGGAATTTAAACTGGGTCATTATGTTAAAACTCGGGTTACAATTTAAAAAAAAATATTACCGTAACAGCCTGTGAATGTCCCACTGCTGGGCTAAAGGCCTCCTCTCCTCTTTTTGAAGCCGAGATGGCCCAGTGGTAAGAACGCGTGAATCTTAACCGATGATCGTGGGTTCAAACCCCTGGCAAGCACCACTGAATTTTCATGTGCTTAATTTGTGATTATAATTCATCTCGTGCTTTACGGTGAAGGAAAACATCGTGAGGAAACCTGCATGTGTCTAATTTCACTGAAATTCTGCCACATGTGAATTCTACCAACCCGCATTGGAGCAGCGTGGTGGAATAAGCTCCAAACCTTCTCATCAAAAAAAAATATTACCGATACGTAATTTTCTATTCATGTCGCCGAGCACAATGTTAGTTTTTACTTATAATTATAAATAGTAAGTATCTATAACAAAAGGTTTCAAATAGTTTGATTTTTATATTATTAATTGCGTGATTAACTCTCCTGTCATTAAACGACATGGCTATTAATTATTGAAACGAGTTTGACTACTAACACGATAAAAACAACGGTTAGGCAAAATAGGTTAAGTGGAAACTAATGCGTGGCTATTTGTGCTCCTTATTCCGTAAAGAAACGTTTGTCAGGTCAATAGCTCTGTCCATTAGCACTTCATTATTTCATACGTGACGAAAAGGTAAAATTCATTAACTTTGCTCTAACTAAACCAGCATTGCCGCCACCAAGCAAATATCCTTTTAAAATACACATGCACTTGCGCATATCTTCAAATAAAAATAACCATTATTTATTCAGAAATTTCCATGCCTCGCATGCTGCAGGTTCTAAAAATATAATATAATATATTTTATATAAGTATTTAAAACTACCTGTTGTCTGTACTGCTTATTGTCTGTACTACCTCGTTGGTCTAGTGACTTGATATAAAGCCGTAGACTCGAAGGTCTTGGGTACAATTCCCAGGTCGGGTCAATAAAAAGTTATTGGATTTTTCCGTCACAAAATTCTCAGTAGCCCGGAGTCTGGAAGTTGGAAGTGTGTACACTCCCGTGTCTCGGAAAGCACGTAAAGCCGTGGGTCCTGCGCCTGAACTCTTTCCGGCCGTGTTGGATTGTCGTCCCATTGGACTATGAGAGCTAAGGAAGAGAGAGAGAGAGAGAGAGAGAGAGAGAGATCTGTTATCAGTTTATGCGTTCTCATATTGTTCATTTCAATCTTTATCGAGTTGTTTTTGTACAAAATGTACAATATGTGATGTTCTCTATATGAATATGAATATGAATAGCTAGCAAGGCAGGAGATATTATGCGCAAGTATGTCCGCAAACTCAGGTGCACTCTATTCCTTCACTCTCGTAATCTTGTTATATATATATTAGTACCTACGGCATCTACCTACGACATGACCGTAGAGAGTTCAGGCGTTCAGTTAACCAAAGGCTTAACATGCTTTCCGAGGCACGGGAATGTAAACACTGCACTGAATAGCAGCCCAAATATTGCGAGCTATTCCGAAACTCGGTACTCATATAGTTCGGTGAACCAATTTATATCGTACATAATATAAAATATTTTCAAGAATATCATATGGCATATCAAATATGGCATACAAAAAATCATATTAAGAGTATGATATTGAAGTAATATGTGTAATCGAGATTTTTTTAACATTTTTTGCATGCACGCTTATTTTTAAGCTTTTACTCCTGTACAGTATTATATAGCTTGATATTATGCGTAATTTGCTTAAAACTAACGAAAACCTACTACTGTAACAGAAAAACGGATAAGTATTGCATTTTTAATTTCAATGGTCGGAACCCTAAAAATTAATAGAAAAAAATATTACTTTTATAATAGGTATATACTAACTTGTTTTACCTGAGCTGTGAACTTGCGTATTTATACAAGTTTATGACAAGAATGTGAATATCCATTAATTTGTAAATTCAATGTTAAATTCAAGGAATATTCATATTGTAATTTCTAATGCTAATTTTATTACTTTGCCGACAATATCGTGAAAACCCGACCTTAAATAGAATATAAGTATGCATTGTGCACCAAAAAGCTATTATTAACAGAAGTAAAGTTATGTAATAAATATAAATTATGTATGTATAACAAGCGGTCCGATCGGTGTTTTAGCAATATTTTCCAGACCTACTTTTTGATAATGGACATGCAATTAATAAAACGGTTAGCGGGGTATACATGTGGTTAAATTATATAAGAGAAATAAATAATATATACATGTGTTGTTATATCGTATTTGTATAAAAAATAACAAACAAATGAGAAAATACTGATATGCGACATTAACCAAAAATAAACCCACTTGCCACAGATACAGTGTTATGAACGCTAAATATTAAGCCCTGACTTGGGTTTTATTGACTAAGCACGTTTTAATTACAGTGATAAGGACTTCCATAGACTAACTCCTTAGGTTTAGACTCCTTGCAGTCTTAAAAATTAAATAAATAAATAAATATCCTGGGACATTATTCACACACGGCTCTCTGTTTCCAAATTAAGCAGAGCTTGTACTATGGAAACTAGACAACTGATATACTACATATACTGCTTTTCTTTTGTAAATACATACTTATATAGATAATTACATTCAGACTCAGGACAAACAGACATGTTCATGAACACAAATATCTGTCCTGGGTGGGAATCGAACCCAACCTTCGGCGTGAAAGGCAACTATCTACCAACCACGCCAACCGGCTCGTCAAGATAACGACGTTAGTTTAAAGATAACGACAATATTGAGAGTATCGAAGCGTTTCATTATGTATCGTAACATTGCGATAATTTCTTACTAAACATTGTTTTGTAAAGTTGTTATTAATTATCGACAGCTAATTAAGCAGTCAATAATACATTTATCGAATTGCATATTTATTTTTGCGTATTATATATATGAATATAATTGATTTCCTATAATTAATTTCTTGTAATTCACCTTTAGCTTAAAAAGCTTGATGTTAATAACAATAATTCCTTTTATTTTCTTAATAAAAACGAAGATTTAGAAAAAGATAAGAGTAGTTTAATGAATTATCTGTTTTATGCTTAAAATAATTTTACATTTACGAACATTTTGAAATTTCAAAGAAAATTACGATCCATCAAATGAAAACTAATCTCGAACTTAATCAATCTGCAAACAAACTTAAACGATAACTTAATCGGATATCAACGACCTATCAATAATTATATTATTTACTCAACTTACATGTTTATGGAAAGTTTGTGAAGAACCGTTTTATATATTTATATATTTTTTTAATTTGGTCAGGGGATTGAACTTTTTAATCGTATGCAATACGTTCAAATAAAAAATCCATTTGTCATAGTCTAATAATAATCGTCGTTGAATAATATTTTTTGCTACTTAATCGGAATTTTATAACTAACTTATATTATTACATCACTTTGACCCATGTCGTGATCAAAAGCTTGGTGTACATTTTTTTTATTTAATTAATTTAGATTTTATTGAAGACCTAAATATAAATATTTTTTTCATTATTAGTATAAAACAAATAATGAAAAAAATATTTCCAACCTATTGTTAAAAAATTATTTTTAACATATCGGCAGCTAATCTCATCTTAATAGCTTATAATGCTTAATTGCTGAGAAAAGTCCTCTTTCTACCTGTCAATTTCAGCAAAAGTAATAAAATATAATAACATATTACACATAAAACACGTTGTAATGTTGCCGAGAGTTTACTTTACGAGTAGAATAAATAAATGCTAAAAAATGAAGTTGTCTTTGGTTAGTCTATATCCGCCTTCAGCTTTATTTATATGCTAATAAGTTTCTTGCGACTGCTTATAAACTTAACAAACAATTGTTGACCTCCGCGGGATCGTATGTAAAATATTTTTAATTAGATTTTTTTGGATGTTATTATAATTATCACGAAGAACAATAAGTATATTTTTCTATTCAAATTTACGTACACATAAAAAACTATAATAATAATAATAATAAAGCCTTTAATTCCCATATGTATGTATGATAAATTAAAATGTTTTTTTTTTTAATTATTTCTTTGCGGTATGTGCCCCGAAAGGCCTCCTCCAGCTTCTTCCAACTTTCCTTGTGAACTGCTATCTTCCGCCGTTCGCTCCCTGCTATTTCCGCGAGGTCATCAGACCATCTTCTCCTCTGTTTGCCTACTCTCCTTCCTTGTTTTTTGTATTCAATGACTTCATTTCTAATTTTGTATTGCTAGAGATCTGACATTATAGGTTCCATTTTTTTTTTTTTTCTAAAAGGATCTCGTATTTTTTGTTTCGGTTGGTTACATGGTTTTGTGGTTTTGCTAGACGGTTGTGGTCGTATTCTTCCACGGTGACCAGCCGGCTTGGAAGATGTGTTTTAAGTGTTGTAGTTGGTTCGTCTTCTGCGCTTTTGTGAATTTTTGGGAGGGTATGTTTGTACTCGCTTCAAAAACTATATCTGACCGTTAATTGATAATTACTGAAATTTATATAACTTCAAACTTAATTTTAAAAGCCAAGTATATATGTAACTCTCGTTTGATTAAAATAATATGTAAAATTGCATTTATTTTACAACTAGCAATACAATTATAGTAAAATATATACAGTAAGTATATATTTTACTATAATTGTTGCTACAAAATGTTTCACTCTGTTTTACTTTTAACGTAATTGAAAGAGAGACGGCAACAATTTGTCATTAGACAAAACCAAATATAAAAAAAAAAACAAACTGAGTAAAAATAAAACATTACAGTCACAACGACGACGTGTGAGTTCCACTTATAAACTGTGATAGAAAATATACTTGAATATCGCAAACAATGCTATAATTACTTGTTTAAAGCTTGTGTAACAACATATTATTATCATAATTATGTGAAAATTGTAAAAAATCCGTTTATCGTCACATTCTGCAATGACTATGGCGGCATGTGGAATCCGAAACAGAATTTTTATTAGTCCTATTGTTTATGCGCATGCGCTAGAAAGCCAACTTGTTTCGCAACCATACATCAATATATAACCAATTAAGTATTGGGTTCATCATTCGGCTTTAGAAATTCTGTTCAAAATCGATATCGCTCTTAACCTGGTAAGAACTGACAGACTTTTTAATATTTTAAATCAAATTTGTATTTTATGTCCATATACAATTGGGGGTCAATAGTTTTAAATATACATGACGTACCTGTATTTGTGTAAATATATATTCTTAGAAATTACTTTATTTAAAAAATATTGTACTATTTTTCTAAATTAAATTGAAGACAATAACATGTAGCCAATCTAAAGAGTATTTACTTAAAACCACAGAGGCTATAATATTTATATTCAAAGTCAAGATTGCTTAATAAATTTGTACTTACACTATAAATACAAGATTGAGTATCTTTGTTGTTTTTTATGAAAGATGATCATATATAACTTTCTTATCGCAACATGAGAGCTCACTATAACAACATGCAATATAAACTAATACAAACAGCTTGCGTGTCAAAATTGTTACATTAGCCATAAACAATTAATATAATCGTTACAATATTATTGTATAGGCGTATAACTGTTAAAAACGTATATTAATTCTTTAAAGTAAATCAAAAAAGGTTTTCAAACTCCTTAAAGGCGATTATATTTGAAATAAAACAAATTGCTATCCTTTTACAGATAATGATAAAAAGTCAATCAAGTTTAGTCATCTTCTCTATTATTGTATCAATTGTCAATGCTACCGTTCCGGGAACAGCGAGCGCAAACGAGATTAATCAACCTCAAAAAAGAAAAACTCAATATAATGGAGGAGCCTTGTACCCAAGAGCAACAGAAACCAGAGATTTGAAGACTTTAGATGGAATATGGAACTTCAGAAGATCACCAACAGACCCCGAATACGGTTACCGAAATGGCTGGTACGAACAGGATTTGGAAAAGGTAAATGTTTATTCAATAGAAGCATAAACCACATTCATTATTTATTATTATTATTGAATTGACTGAATGGTTACAAAAACTTGTAATTCGTATTAATACGAAATATAATAAAAAAATAATACAATGAATATTAATCAGACTATTTATCCTCGTTTTTTACTGCATGCTAAATTTATTCATCCATACATAGTTCACCGGGCTATTTACCCCGGATTCTGGCCTCTTAAACACATTTCAATTTATTTGAATATGTCATTGTAAATAAATTTAAATTTCATTATCATCTTAAGAACCTGATTCTTTAAAAAGTGTTTTAGAGGACGTATTTTGCAAAATAAAAAATATTGTATCTAATAGTATCTACGCCAGATGTGTTACTTAAGGTTTTCTTACATACATTCACACGCGTATCTCATCGTAATCGCACACACGAACGGAAGTTACAAAATTATTGTTTCTTAGTTCTGATATTTACTTCTTCGTTTTGCAAATTTCCTAAACATTTAAATATTCCTTTTAATCCTCGCTTGGAAACTGAAAGCCATTTATTCATTTAACGAATTAAAAAGACACAAGTTTCATTAATCCTTTCCACACATTAATTCAGATAATGATACTACAAATTTTCAGTCAATTTAAACTTAATTTAAACGACTTTTACTGCAAATCTGTACAGACGGGACCAATCATTCCGATGCCGGTTCCGGCCTCGTACAACGACATCGGCGAGGATGCGTCTCTGAGAGACCACGTCGGACTGGTGTGGTACGACAGACGTTTTCATGTCCCTCCGTGGTGGTCTAAAATGGAGCAGCGCGTTTGGCTCAGATTTAGCAGCGTACATTACGCCGCGCAAGTTGTAAGTATATTTTATTTAAATCTTAAAGTTTTACTATTTAAAACATAGTATTTTATAATAATATATTCTTATTTAGAATTGTATTCTATAACAGATAATTTGCGAATTACTTAAGATAAAATTCTTGAACCATTCAAACCGAATAGGTACGTATTATATTACTCAAAGGTAAACGTAATTTAAAAGATTTCTAAGTAATCCGATGTAACTCAATAAGGATCACGTAAGTCTTCGGAATGAAGGTATCTATGCCAATCATCTGTCGCTAGGCAATTGCTCGGATAATTGAACAATTTGTCAGGTCGGGCGAGACCGGTGTCGCGATAGCTCGCCACACCCGCCGCCACGTTAAACCGAATGACCGATACTGACCTGTGCGCTGTGAGAAACTTAGGACATTAATTATATTACTGCCTTTTTTGACTAAAATGCACCTCATTTTCTACTGTCATCAATTTCTATACCTTATAATACCAGCAACTGCTTATATAGTTTCTATAGTTTGCATACAACATAGGTACCTTCATTATTAATTTATAAAATTTAAATTATTTTAAATAAATTTATATTTTGTCCTTAATATATCTTAAGTAACATAATGAAAATAGCAATTGAAATCGTCAATTTGTTAATTACACGATGCTTGAACCACCCTGTTATATAGCAGTTCCGTCAAATTACTAGAAATGATAGACCGTTAACCTCAGTACAATCGAATTAAATTAATACAAGTAGATGGTTTTAAACGAAGTCCCTCGTCCACAATTGATCTAGACACGCTACGTTCAACTGACCTGTCTCAACTAGAGATATTACATACGTCCTCTAGCCAAAGTAAATATATATCACTTCTCATTATATTTTTACATATATACATCTTCTCACAATATTTTTTAAATTAAAATAACTATACTTTTTTACTAACTATACTATATTTGAAAGGACACTATTTTAGGAAGTCTACATTTTGCCAAATATATTCTATTTTAGGAAAATGTCTGCCACTTTTTATGTATGTGTATAAGACAAACGAATGCGTGATTCTTTCGATGATCGATATTAAGAAGAATTAAAATATCAACTGCAAAACTATTTCATGCAATGTCTTTTCTTATAATAATAAAATATTTATATTATGCTTCATTTAAAATCCAAACAGATTATTGAATATTATTTACACTGCGATATTCCACTTTCGAAATAATAATTTACCTACTCATGTTCAATTGCCGTATTTAATTATTTTAACAGTTAAAAATACATAAAAACGAATAGGAAATAATTAACCGTTATCGCAATATTGACTTACAATATGACATTCTATATCAAAGAAATCTTGTAACACAATAAGATGAATTTAATTCTGCGGCTAGTTTGTGGGAGATAGTCGCATTTAAGGAATGCGGTATACGTCATGGATATACGAGACATCGTGACATGAAATTGATGAAAGTTATATTAACGACTCTGTTTCTGTTCCTCACACTATTAATATGGCAAATGGTAATACTATAGGCAAGAAAGACTGGCACTAAGACCCGTGTTATATACGTTATAGTTTGCCAGCTCTTGTTAAAATTTACAGATCTTGAGCTCTTCCAAGTGAAACTATTTTGGGCACAATATATTGGAAACATATAAGTAATTTCCAATATAAGTTCCAGTGTAAGTTTTCAAGGTCAAATTGGAGTGCAACGTTTATATAAGTAAAGTTTGACAGCTTGGAAGTAATTTACACGTACTATGTAATTGCTAAATTTCTCCTAATCTTATGGTTTAAGTAGCAACCTTTTACAAGTGTTTCTATTCCAATTTAAAAAGCTTAGAATAGCAATAACTCGACTAATAATTATCCAACTTGTAACTTATTACATCACTAGACTACGATTTGTTTCGCTTATATCGCCAATGCGCCACCAATCTTCAGATGTTATATCCCTTGTGCCTGTAATTACAATGGCTCACTCACTCCTCAACCCAGAACACAAACAATAACAAGTACTGCTGTTTTGCAGTAGAATATCTGATGAGTAGGTGGTACCTACGCAGACGAGCTTGCACAAAGCCCTACCACCAGTTATGTGTATAAAAATTTAAAGAGTAAATAACCCAATGATTAATTAAAATATATTTCCACAGTCATATTATGTTATCAATGCGTCTCATTTATTCAGGCCTT
Source organism: Nymphalis io (assembly GCF_905147045.1). Classification (NCBI taxonomy): domain Eukaryota; kingdom Metazoa; phylum Arthropoda; class Insecta; order Lepidoptera; family Nymphalidae; genus Nymphalis; species Nymphalis io. The sequence goes on along the minus strand of NC_065902.1, from coordinate 4,314,215 downwards.
ATCACTAGAGTGCTACCTCAGTGGGAGATCGTTTTAACCATTTAGGCGTTAACGATAAAGTGACTCAAATTGATAACAAAAATTTAGGTTAAGACTAATATTTCACTTTTGTGCATTTTTTCAAAGCAAGACATAAGCAGTTGGTGAAAATTGAAACCATTCATTTGATATCGTACTGAAAGTTGTTATATTTTTAATGTTTTTGCATGGTTGAATACGCAAATCATAGTATGTTGGATCATTGGCATATGATATCTCTTACCTACCTTATGATATGCGGAATTCGAATACGAAGCTACGACACATCATTTTTCAAGTTTTTTTAGCATTGATACACGGTGTCAGATGAACATACTGATACACCTACAAACAAACTGCTAAAATCACAACCCTCCTTGTTACTTTGCGGTTGTGGGTTAAAATATAGACAATAATAAGCTCAATTTATTAAGTATATATATATTGATATTATTTAGTGGGTGAACGGTATACCGGTGACGTACCATGAAATCGGTCACCTACCCTTCGAAGTTGAAGTTACTGATATCGTGAGTTACAACAGCAGCAACCTCCTCACTGTTGTCGTGGACAACACGTTACTCAGTGACACGGTGCCACAAGGATCTATACGAGACATTATTGTAGGGTGAGTTATAACTGACATTACATATCTCTGAAATTATTTATGCAAGCAATTTATAAATAAGGAAAAGGTCTTATGATTAATATATATAGGAAATGTTAAGCTCTTATGCTTTCAAGGTAGCCCTTTTTACGCAACCGTATAAGAAATTGTTGAGTTACTTTATTTAACTTATATTCTTATCCCAGGTCTCGTTAATTGGGGACTTATAAGGTTAAGAAATTGTTCTATCAACGTTAATATTCATTTAATAGTTACCAACAACTACACTAGACTTCAACCATGAAAAGCCTAGTAGAAAAGTACAGTACGTACGGTCAATTTTTTTATTTAGTTAATATAATTAAGTATGTTAATACTAAATCAAATAGCATTAAAGAAAAGAAGAGAAAATATGCTATATCACAAAAGGGCACGATCAGTCTCTTATATTTACTATAACACATATTTATAACATATATTTTTAACTTCTGGTAATAGTAGGAAGTTGGTTTACATTAGACGAAAATATTGCTAACATACTGTCTGTTTTCTAAGAATCCCCACTTTCCTTTACCAGAAACACGAAAATTCGTCAAGAACAGTCATATACGTTTGACTTCTTCAACTATGCGGGTATACACCGTTCTGTGTTCCTTTACACCACGCCGCAGGCCTATATAGACGACGTCATCGTCAATACGGATATACAAGGATTGACTGGTAAGTAAATGTGCAAAAAGTTATTAATTTTTATTATGTTATTAGCTAAATTTGATACTAGTTCCTCTCAGTTAAATCCATTAAAATAAAGCCCAATCGATTTATACTAAGACTTGTATGAGCCTAATTGACTATTATAGTATTACTCTTTACATAAACCCCATAAGCTACTTGACGCAGTCGCTTTCATTCGTCGTATTGGAATTTTCTGTTATGAAAATCTCCGTACTAACTCGGAGTTAGGACGTTGAGAGTAAGTGCTTCAGAAAACACATAAAATCGTTGTCTCTACAACTGAACTCTTCACGGTCGTGTCAGCTTGCCGTTTCATAGATTCAGAAAGTTAGCGAATAGATGATGCACCTGCGCTCACACACACATTTCTGCAATATGAAATATCCTGCACAGATGGCGAGTCTTTCAGATGAGCCGCCGTGGAGACATTTCGGTATATCTATAATAACAAGAAAATACATTTCAACAAATATTGTTCACACATTGATTAAACATTTGTTTGCTAGTATTATAACCATAAAATGATTACGTGAATATCGTCTGCAATTCTAAATCCTCGTTTTATCTTATATGCAATTATTCATACGTCTTATAAGACATGACATATTTATTTAATATATATAATATAACGATAATAAATGAAAACAATTACAATAAAAAATATACATTACTCCAAAAAGTCACTCAGCGTGAGTTATTTTTTTATTGAACAATAATATTAATATTGAAGTCTACATTGAACATAGGGCTTTATGCAAGTTTGAACAAACTGGCTTTCAAAAAGTAAATACCAACTAGTCATCAAATTTTATTACCGCTAAATACCAATACTTCTGTACCGCCGATACTCAGTTTGAAGATAGAGTGGCCAGTGTTAAATTGTTTACGGTTGTTGACATTTCATACAGTACTCATGTAAGTCTATGGACAGAGGTAGCCACATATCATCGGAGACATCATTTATGTTCATGCATTCATAAATTAAAAAATTCTTCAAAAAAATTTACAATATATTTCAATAACAGGTGTGTAATGAACAAATAACATACATCAATATGTTTGAGTGACAAATATTTGCCCTTCGTATGACGACCCTGAAGATACTAGCTCGTTAAAAATAAATAAAGCTGTAGATTGTTACTACATTACAATATTGAGTAAATATATTCAATATAAACTTCAATTTAATAACTAATATACATACACACACACATAAAAAATGGTAAATTAATAAAACAATAATTTTTTAGTCTGCAAGTTTACATAACCTTGTAAAGGACCTTATTTTGTTGTAACCTTATAACCTATAATAATAACATTATAAATATAATTATAATAACATTATAACTTTTTAGCTTATATTAGTTCCTAGTATGATTATTTTAAAAATCTATCTATTATTTAATAGATAAAACTATATATACGTCCATTGTATTCGTACTAGAAATAAAAACAAATTAAAATTTAACCGTGATCCAAAATCTAACAAAGCAAGCATTATTAAAACTGGTATTTAGGTATATAATCGCTAAAGTTAATTAAAGTTTAGTAATTGTTAGTCTTACAACAATCAGGAGATATATTCGCATAAGCAGAATGTCGAATATTCTATGAGATCCACCAATTAGCCGAATAATCCGCTAAACTATTCAAGGTCTTTTTTGATGCCAATTCGTCGTTGTGTTCGTATTGCTGACCTGTAATTGGTTCACACTAATAAATAATACATTTAACTATTTTCTCTTATGAACAATTCTTAAAGTAAACTTCTTTAGGAGCGGTTAAAGTGAAATTTCAAGGTCAAATTTAAGTACAACGTTTATATACGTAACGTTTGAGTGAAAACTTTTGTTCTTAATATATACCTATACTATATTTCATTAGAATCCGAGACAGAGAAATATTCACATTATTTTATAGTATTAACAAAAATGAGGGATACAAAAGAATGAAAATCATTAAATATTACATGGAATTAAAATTCTAAGATTGAATTCTAAAGTATTCATGATAAGTAGTGAAACCGTCCAGTAAACAATTGTTTGAATATTCGAAATGACGCTGACTGCATGATCCTTGTACAAGTTATGCTTCATACATATATTACGAGCCTGTAAACCACAATGCAATGATCATATCAACGTTGCACTGATGGCGAACAATAACTTAACGGTTCATGTGAACGAGGTTGCTTGACGTTTACTGTCAAAAGAGATGTTAATTGCGTATATACCATGCCATTAAAAGTCCATTTATACTAGTTTTAAATTAAGTATGGGAATATGTCACCAATCACCATGCCTCAACTTATTGTAACTTTATTTTTATTAATGAATTAATTAATTATTATCTATGTATGATGTGTCGGTTTTACTTATAAACATTGTTTAGCGAGTGATTAGTTAAACAATGCCGTGTCTTTTTCTTTCGAATGTCAAATCAACAATGAAAGTAAGAGAGAAATCTGGGTTTAACTAAAAAGCCGAGTAACGTTTGTTTGTAAAGCCGTGAGTAATATTATTAAAGTTAAAACACAGAAAATTTCATTTTGTAAGTAATAACATAAGATAAAGCCTAGCTTTAAGTGAATCTACAACGTTTTCAAGATCTTATAAATTGTACGATATTATTGACATATAATAATATAAACAGTTTTCAATCTAGTAAAATTGTAAGTTTTTAAAGTTCCTGATATCTGATTGGGCTCATTACTTAATAGTACCGTATTCCAAAATTACATAAGCAAATTGATACTTTAAAGCTAAATTTTCGAATATTTAAAGTTTTATATATTATTATATAAAACTTAAAAAAAAAGCCGAGATGGCCCAGTGGTAAGAACGCGTGAATCTTAACCGATGATCGTGGGTTCAAACCCGGGCAAGCACCACTGAATATTCATGTGCTTAATTTGTGTTTATAATTCATCTCGTGCTTGACGGTGGAGGAAAACATCGTGAGGAAACCTGCATGTGTCTAATTTCATTGAAATTCTGCCACATGTGTATTCTACCAACCCGCATTGGAGCAGCGTGATGGAATAAGCTCCAAACCTTCTCCTCAAAATGGAGAGGAGGCCTTAGCCCAGCAGTGGGACATTAACAGGCTGTTACTGTTACTGTACTACATAAAACTTTAAATATTCGTTCTTAGATTAGAGCTTACGACAATTTATTTATTTTGCGAGCAAAGTTGTTGGATGTATTTTGATTTTATATTTCAAATGCACGACCTGAAAATATTTCGTATTATAAATACGTTCAAAAAACTATTTTTTAATTTGTATTTTAATTAAAGCTTTAAATAAAAATACATTAGCCAGATCTTCTAGGTACATTCAGTCGAATCAGGAAGACCTTAACATTGTTTCAATTTTAGTATTTGAGAACTTGTTGAGAACTTGTTTATCAATCAAAGGTTTTAAATAGGAGCTGAAATATGTTTTCAATATGCTTTACTTTTTTCTAATTTATCACATGAGACATTGGTTCAGCAGTAAAGTGATGTCCTAGATTATCATCTCATCCTATTCCTTAATAGGAAACAAGACATTATTTGATCAGTATTAAAAAACTCAAAGGCATTCTCCTACTTAAATAAATAACATCGAAATATCTAATAATGAAAAAAATCCTTATTAAAATAATAACATTCTGGAATACTGCAAAGTTTTCAATCAATTTATTACAGTTAATCTTACTTATTATAACTTCTTACACAGGTTTCGTAATCTACAATGTGACATACAAAAACACGATATCCAATACACAATGTCTCATACAATTGTACGATAAGAACGGCTCCCAAGTAGCCGGTGCTAATGACTGCGCTGGTCTTCTGGAACTCGGAAACGCTAACTTTTGGTGGCCCTACCTCATGCACCCAGAGCCTGGCTATTTGTATACTTTAAGGGTAAAGTTATTTCTATTTTTATTATACTTCAACGATAAATAAAAGTATTACATACTACATTAAAGAGAAACTATAGTCTGTACTCGTAGTTTTGTATGCTAAAGTTTCCTCATCTTTGGTATTTAACTTATAAGGTTCCGAGTTCGAATTCCGAGTCTGGCCGGTAAAAGTTGGGATTTTCTGTCTTAGAACTACTAGTATAAGCCTGGAGTAACGATTTATACGCATACACTAGTGTGCATCATTTTATAAAAAAAAAAAAACGATTAATACCCATACGTCACAAAATATTTGTTCGTCTTAAAAATTCTTCTAATAAAGAAAATAGTTTTTATTCAACATATGTATCTCTATATTTCAGGCATCTCTATTAGGTCCTTTAGGAGAATTAATTGATACATATAGTTTGAAAGTAGGTATAAGGACTGTGACGTGGAGCAATACAACGATCTACCTCAACGATAAACCGATCTATTTAAGAGGGTTCGGTATGCACGAAGATTCCGATGTAAGTTGAATTTTATTAAACAAGTATTTTAGAAGTATTATATCATCTCATGTCAACTATCAAACATACGTTTCTGTTATATTAGATTATTAAATGATAATATAGAGCAGTGTTTTAGAATTTCCATTACAAATCATGACCGCATGGAATGGTAACAAGAATGCTTGAATAAATTAAGTGAATAATTGAAATTGATTAGCGAAAGATTAAAAGTAATATATGTAGAAATTAATGATAAAATTATAATACAGGGATAACTTACAAAAAAAATCTTCCAGATAGTATGATATATTAATACTATTATCATATTTATTAATACTAAAATGATATTTCATTTTTTTCTTATTTATCTGGACTTAGTTTATATATTTGTATTTTTTCTCATAAAATTTAATTCACATAGTTTTACTTTATTGGCATTATTGTTATGTTCCTTTGTCTGCAGCAATTAATTAATTGTTATAACGCCATTTTCAAGATAAACACAATAAATAACTTTACATTTAATTTGATTTAACAGCTACGTGGGAAAGGCTGGGATCCTGTGTTATGGGTGAAGAACTTCAACCTAATCAAATGGGTCGGAGCGAACGTGTTCCGCACTTCTCACTACCCGTACGCGGAAGAAATCTACCAGTTAGCTGACGAACAGGGCATCATGATTATTGACGAATGTCCCGGCGTTGACACTGAGTGAGAATTTATATTTATAATAACACGTAACGATGCCAATATTTGAATTTATATAATTTAAAAAATAAAATGTTCATTAAAGAAGACTTGGAAATTAGTTTAGAAATATATAATACTAGATCATTTGTAGACAACTAAAAATTTATTATTGTAATCGATACAGTTAAATATGGCGCTGCTGTAGTTACAGTAAATACTCTATACGTTGTTGTCTTACAGGGTTCGATTTTATAAGAATTAATCAGTGATAATACTATATATTTTTCTAAATAATTCTTATGTACATAAATGTTACTGAATTCTGCCTAAGCGAGTGAATCAATTCTGATGATTTTTTTGTGCATTTAATTGGGTTCCATAAATGGCTAGATTGGATAGGAGCGATCGCGTTTCAAAGTCGGGACGGGTAGCTAGTAACAATATATATATATATATATATATATATATTAAAATTGTAGATGACATTTACAGTATATTCACGGACGCACTTCTGGAGAAGCACAAACAGTCTCTAACTGAACTCATCCGACGAGACAAGAACCACCCTAGTGTCATTATGTGGTCCATCTCCAACGAGCCCAGATCTCAAAATGTTAAGGCGAATGCATATTTTGGGTGAGGATATTACGTGATTTCACTTTCAATCACTTCTCTTTGTCGATACACAACCGCATAAATATATAATTACGACAATGGTACGACGTCAAAGTACATTTTCATTTTTGTTTTTCCGTAAAGGTTTTGGGGTTTTATTTTGGGTTACACATGTGGCAGACTCATCCGACACACGTCATGCAGGTTTCTTTGCGATGTTCACCGCCGTGATCGACATGAATTATAAACACAAACCAAGCACATGAATATATCTATATTATAGTAATGTATTAAAACTATTACATATTTTTCAGTAATGTCGTTAAACACGTGAAATCCATGGATTTGTCAAGACCGGTTACGATTGCAATCGCACAAAGCTACCTCGTCGATAAATCGGTGTGTATTTACCTCAACACATATATTGCGTTGTTAATTAAAAAAACACAAATATAACAAAGCACTACATATTTATATAAAGTGACAGATGAATTACCTACATATGAATACATGTCACATAAGTATGTAATCATAATTAATTCATATGTTTAATTATATTTTATAAACATCAACCTGCTTCCTTCTACAAAAGATAATTCAAGTATTGTGCATAATATATTTGTACTCGTGGATAGATAAGGCGTTTAAAAAAGTAAGTATGCTAAATTTTTTTTTTCAATATCGTTTCTCTATCTCGATCTATTCGACGCTAAATAGCGATATGCTCTTAAGTTTTCCTTTTTAGTATTTCTTGTAATCTATACCTTAACATGTCCATTTAATAAAATCAATTTGGAAATATAATCAGAATTTGACTTAATAAACATGTACTCGTAGATGTTTCAAATATTTTAAGAGCAAACCATTTTCGAATAAAATATTTTTTACATAATTCGTAATTGGGTTTCTCGGACATTTTGAATACAATTTCGGTATAGGATAATTTTCGCTTTATTACCTTTAACTATTTATTGCACTGTAGTGAAATTGTAACTTGCATTTTTTTAATTAAAACAATTTATCGTTTAATTAATTATTATCGTAACTTAACGTATCGTATCAGAACTTACGTAACGTCTTCTATCGTACCTACAAAAGTATTTTATAAAACGTTATTGTTACCGTTGGTAACTGCAATAGAATTTACTTTAAAGCTACTACTATATCCTATAACACATTTTATGTTATTTCTAACTTAATTCATTGATAGGCAAAAGTCATTGACTCGTAAGATAAGAACTTCCAAACTGGTAAGGCACCTCTTATACATGGGTGCTACTTCATAAATAAAAATAAGTTATTTAAAATCAAATCGTCTTGACGCTAGTTAAAAGGACGTGATGATATAAAAAAAAATCCAGTTAGATTATATATAACAAAAACATTATTTACTCATGATCACAGTTTAAGTACCAGCCAATTTTTCTCAATCAATCCCTCATATATATAACTAAATTTTGATAATATATATGTGACAATATACTAATATTATTAGCAAATAATAAAAAAATGTACCCTTTAAACAGGGTCAACACTTAGACGTAATTTGCTTCAACCGATACAACGGCTGGTACGCGAACACGGGCTCGCTCTTGAACATCGCGACCTACGTGGTGGACGAGGCCACCGCCTGGTTCAGGAAACACAACAAGCCCGTCATCATGACTGAGTACGGAGCTGACACGATTGCCGGGTTGCATATGGTAAGTCATCATCAGCTGCTTATCCCACTTTTTGGGATCGCCACAGAGTATATTAAAAAACATTCGAATAAAAAAATTATATTGAAGACAGATATTTACGGTTGATCTTCTGCCTAACGGCAACTCATCCTGTAAAAACAATTGCCGGTGAATTGATTTCCCGCCAATATGTGGATTTTATAAAAATGATATCCTATTTATTTATGGATTTTTGACTCAATAATAATATCATTGATGCTAAGAACTCTTCGAGTACCGCTTGGAACAAATATTTCTTGAGTAAATAATTCTTATGGAACCATTTCAAATAAAAAAACACTATGATCGTCAAGATAAGATTGTTTGGGATAAACAATAGTTTTATCTAAGAATTTGTACTTACGATTGTAAATTTTCGTTGACGTTCAAATAGCGACACTCAATTCCATGTTACTAGGTACCGGAATACGTGTGGTCGGAAGAATACCAAGTGGCTTTGATGTCGGAACATTTTAAAGCCTTCGATCGACTTCGTAACGCTGGCTTTTTCGCGGGCGAGTTCATCTGGAACTTCGCTGACTTTAAGACTGCACAGAGTAAGTAAACTATATGCATGTCATTATTCGAGTATACCGACATAGAAATAAATATAATATAATATATATATACAGCTCATTAACATTACTAATTAGGCGGCACTTCATTTGACGTATCACTTATCGCGTGAAAAGTTTTTTTAAGTGATTACAGAATTTTAAGTAATGTTTTCTCCCATTAAAAATACCATTTGTAGAGTGGTGGTAAATAAAGCGGCCTGTATTTAAATTGGCCGCACTGGACGAATACAAATCCACTCCCGTGGATTATTAAAAGGAGAAGGAGGATAGCCGGTTTGGAATATAGTCGGATATAACTCTGTAGCGGCTCGTTTTCGTTTTCAGCGATAACGCGAGTGGGAGGGAACAAGAAGGGCATATTCACGCGGTCGCGGCAGCCCAAGGCGGCGGCGCACCACCTGCGGGCGCGGTACCGCGCGCTGGCCGCGGCCGACGCCGGCGCCGCGCCCCCCGCGCCGCCGCTCTACGTCAGCGACCACGCGCCGTTCGCGCGCTCCGACCTGTAGCACGCCGGACCACGCCGGACCACGCCGGACCACGCCACACTACAATTTTTCACTAGATTGATATTTTTTTCCTGTTCCTGTTTAATTTGTTGTTTATGAAATAAGAAACCAATGCGCGGCTTGGACTCTATATTGTATTATTTGCGACTGTACTAATTGGTTTTTGTGTTTCACTTAATGTCAGCTCAAAGTAAAAATCTTAAGCAACTGACGATATTTTGTATTGCAAATAATACACTCGTATTGTAACCAAGCTTATTGTGTTTTCTCTTATTTTAAAATTCTTAAATATGTTTTCTACTTTTATTTAATTTTTTGATTTATCTATTTATATCTATTTCATTTTGAAACTTTAAATAAAAATATTTAAAAAAAAGTGACCTGGTTGCCGGGCCGACGCAAGGAGAGGAAGTAAATATAAACCCACCAACAAAAAACTTAACTAAGCACATGTTTTACTTATATCTATTCGTTTATATTCGTATACACTTTGTAACTTTTGTACTGTTATAAACTATTATATTCCTAGAAATAATGTTACCTTATAATTTGACTTGTTGCATTATAATCGGTTGAAATGAATATGTTGTGTTTGTTAATATTTATTGTGTGTAATTAAAGTACAAACATTAGTATCGTATTTTTAATTCTTTGTTTATTCTACGATTATATTATATTTGCGTGGTTACGCAAAATGGATCCAGCCAGACTTTCCGGTCGGGTCGTATTGCCGTCCCATCTGATTATGAGAGTGAGAGAATAAAGTGCATCTGACTTTGCGCACACACTTGTAAATTTTGTGGATATTATTGCTATATTTCTTAACATCAGAAATACGTTAAGCTGAGGGTTTCAATCCAAAAAAATAACTACGTAATTCGTTAATTTTCTTTTCACAATTTGCTTTGCTTGCAAATGTTAAATAAATATACCTTATATGAAAAAGAAGAATTGTATTAGAGACGATGTAACTAGCTACTAAACTTCTGAAATTCCAAAAAGAATATAAGAGTTCAGTTAATTTGCAGTAATGTACCCAAACTACACTTTTTAGGCAAGACATATCTAATGACTTCCACTCCTTCAATTGTTTGTATTAGACGTGTTGAGAAGATTTATTTTGTACTCCTTAATTGTTACTATCTAGCACATATGCTTAGGGAATCAAACAAATAGTCCAACATTACAGATTATATCTATTAGTTGCCGACGTTCCCTGGTTACCTGTATGTCTTCATTCATAGGAATATACCCAATTCGTTAATAAAAATAGTTATTGGATTTAGGATTATTTATTAATTCATTCAAATTTTGTGATCTTTTACATTAGCTTAAAAATGACATCCGACACAGGTACAGCTTTTTTATTTTAAACCTTTTTTATTTTAAAATTATAACCATTTTATTAAAAATGAAATAGGTTTCTTAACGAAAATTAACTTTAAAAAAAATCCATCCAAACCATTTGTCAATGTCAAATTGACACTTGACAAAGTCAATGTCATCTGTCATTGCTCAAAAAAATTGAATTAACTAGTAAATTACAAACTTTACTTAACTGTTGTTTATTTTTCGTTAATACTAGTAATAAAAGTTACACTGTTAAGTTAAAAATAAAAACAATAATACACAACAAATATTTAAAATAAAGCTCAAGAGAAGATTCGTCTACAAAAGTTGATATGGATTATTGTGTACAATGTGGTGAGGACTCAAAATATAAATGTCCAATATGTAGAGAGCCATAGTAAGTACATAACATAACATTGTTAGATGCGATTAATAACGGATATAAGCCTCTACTTATTTATTGCAGTTGTTCCGTTGCCTGCTGTAAACTTCACAAAGAAAGCCCTTGTTCACCACCACCAACACAAATCCAAGCTCCAAAAGAAGAATCTCGTAGCACAGATGAGTTTCCTACAGATGACACAGTGCCACCTGAAAAGCTAAAGTTACTTGGTAAAAGATCACTGTTACTACTAAATAAATTTACTGCACAAATTAATTTATTGATATAGTTTTATAGTGTACATTGGATATAGGATAAAACATTAGATAAAATATATATACATATTTATTGAAACTACTGGAATTACATACTTTATTACAGGATAATTAACTTTGGATAAACAATTATTTACCTTAATAATTTAAAAACACAAACCTGAGACAATGAATTTATAACAAATGTCACTTGGGGTGAAGGATTCTTACACCTCAAACATTCAAATCTGTTCAGACATTTTTTTTAAAACTTTTGAATAATGAAACTCATGTATAGCCTATTCCAACCACAAGACGAGTTAACCTAAATAAACAACTTTGACACCTATATCATTAGTCACCAATATCAGTTGAAGCTATATCATTGGTAAAGATCTTGAATTATCTGTGTTATTCACTATGGATTTGCAAAAAATGGCATTTTCAATGTCCACTAAGTTGTAATCGGAACTTCCAAAGTTAAATAATGTGGTTAAAACTAGTTAAGTGTAATAGTGTTGTATTATAAATAAAAGTAAATTAATTAAGAACTGGTTATTGTGCATAATACAGCAGAACAATTAGAAAATCTACTTATAACTCTGATTTAACTTTCAGTTCCAATTACAACTTTAAGTACATTAAAGGCATTTTTTCACATGTGCATAGTAAATATATATTATTAAAGATCAATGTATTGGGTCAATTTAATGTCAGTTATTTATTTTTCTTTACTCCTGTTGTTGTTGGAACAGGCTATTGGTTTTTTCTGTTTTATATATTTATTTATTTGTATTTAATGGAAAAAAAGAATACATAATAAAAACTTATTTATTTCAGAACAATCAACAGATTTAAAAAAATGTTTAGAAAATCCACATGTAAGAGAGATACTGGAAATATTAGATTCATCACCTCACCCTGATCTACTAATAAATCAGTACATGCAGGAACCAATATTTACAGAATTTGTTGATGCTTGTTTGAATGTTGTTCAAAACAGCAGTAATGATGACTAAATCTGAATGTTTATGAAACTAAATAAAAGAAGAAATCTTAACTATTGTTATTGTTTACTTATTAAAATATTTTTTAAATAAAATGTGACCAAATTTATGCAAATCATTTTATTTCAATAATGATTTGATTTAAATAAATATTTATAAAGAAGATTTTTTTTAAACATTTAATAGAGCATTTCTTAATAAGGTGTCTAATTCTTCCGATTTTTTCTTCTCTTCATTTAACTTCTGTTCCAGATCTGACACAACATCTTTATAGGTGTTATATGTAGATATATTTTGATTTACTAATTGAATATTTTCTTCAACCATAGTACAATCCTTATCTTCTAGGATTAAATTCTCAAATGAATTATTATTAATCTTTCGCCGTTTTGCTTCTATAATATAATCAATGTCATCTTCATATTCCAATGCCCGATGTTTACTTTTAGAATAAACATCTACTTCATATAACCAATGAACATTACGATATTCCTCTAAATCAGCTTTTATATACACAGCAAATTTATTTTCAAAATTATTTAAACTATTTATTTTTTCATAGACAATGACATTTAATAAATCTATTAGATCATAATTCTTAAAATATTCATTGAATTCATCACATTGCATATTTATATCAGAAAATTCATTCGGTAAGATAGCTACAACTTTGCAAACAACTTCTTCGGGGTCTTGAAACCAACTTATTTGGTTACAATATTTTCTAATCTGTTCTTGCATATTAGTTATACTATTGGGTAGGAAGGCCGACACAGGACTCGGAAGTTTCAACTTCTGCATCATATATTTTATGGCACTTACATTATCAGACTGTTTAACACTGCTAGTAATAAACTCATATGGTTTGGGATATGGTGATGTATCATCTAAATATTTTTTGAATTCTAATGGAAAAGCCATATAGTTAAAGTTGTCTTCATTTGTTATTACTTGAGTCAATTTATCAACAGCACAGTTATAGCAAGTAACTAATTTTTGCAAATCTTTAAGAACATAATCTGTTTGCTGGTCCTTTTCAGATTTTAATTTATGCCATATTTCAAAACCCAAGTATCTTTGGCAAATCGATTTAAGATAATCTATTTCAAGGGGTGGCGTCTTTGGAAAATTCTTTGCCAGCCACTTTAACGCATTCTTAGTACAAGAATTAATAGAATCAATAACATTTTTAGGCTCAATAATAAACACTTTATAGCCCAAAATAGTATCATTATTTTTTAAAATGTTTAATTTATCATTAAGGTGATTTAGTACAGCAGGATCATTAAATTGTGAAGTAATCAGAACAATAGGTATTACTTGATACGGATATTTATATTTCAATGTTTGCTCTATGATATCTATGCAGTTATTTTCGCATTCGGTATTGTAAAATATTACACCATTGGCACCATTTAAAGCCTCATTAGCAACACTTAATTTATCCTTATTGATCAAACTAATTGAAATAGCAAATTCCATCAAATTATTCCACGACTGTTTGTTGACATAAATCAAACTCTCACTTGTATCATGTATGTGTCGATCGCTAAAAACATCATTTAACCATTTTTCGACATTTATTTTTCTATAAAGATGTTTCGCATCACCAGGTGATACTAAAGCCACTTTCCAGAAGAAACATTTATCATAAGGATACTCAATTTGTTTCATGCGCTTCAAGAGAGGTGATCTAATAATATCTAAGACATTGTACGGCTTTGGTGTCGGTATCTGTTTCAACTCTCCCGTAAATTTATAACCTCTATGAATAGCATTCATATTTTTTAACGCTGCTTTTTCACTCAATCTTCTTAAGTATCTTGCTTCTTCTTGAGGTGTTTTATCTGGTAACCAAACTGGAGTTCCTTCCAAAAGACTTCGTCTTTTATCATTTCTAACAAATTGTAGTCTCCATATTAAAAACCATTTTTTCATAACCTTTCTAGTCCTGAAAATTTCAGCTTTAAGTTCAGAAGCACAAATTTCATTAAATAAATCTGAACATATGCCTTCAGTGATTTCATTAGCAAAAGAAATTAAATTTTCCAAACGTTCATTCTCTTCTTTCACAATAACTCCTGCTTCTTCATCTCCAATCTCATTAATTAATTCATCTAATAGTTCAACAGATTCATTTTCGACTCTCTCCTTAAATAACCTTTCTTGCTCCTCAGCAATAAGTTTTAATTGCATTTTCTTTTCTTCCTCTAGTTTTATCTTTAATTCCTCTTGTTTCTTTGCTTCTTCTCTCTTACGTTTATCTTCAATTTCCATTTTTCTTAGCTCTTCAATTTTTCTCAACTCCTCCATTTTCTTTCGTATTTCTTCTTTGCGTTTAGCTTCTTCTTCTTTGCGTTTAGCTTCTTCTTTTCTTTGGAATTCAAGTTTTTCTTGCTCCATCCTATTTATTTCCTGTAGTCTTTTTTGCTCTTCTTCGTTGACTTGCTCAACACTAGGCAACTCGGCTGTTGGTTCGCCTTGATTACCATCAAATTCATAAACATTATTTTTGGAAAGAACAGAATGAAAAATATTTTCAGCGACTGTTGGGGCTTTATTTTTGCTTTGAAATATAGTATACGGAGTTTCGGATAATGGTTGATTTGCATTTTTAAATAAACTTCCTGGTGATATTGCCACCGATGTATCGCCGTTTTGAGGAAAGGGACGGATAAGTCTTTGTGTGCTATTTTCTGTTTTAGAATTTGGTTCAAACAGAGATTTAGAAGTAAAAGGATTTGTTATTGATGACTGATTCTGCATAGGTGGAGCAAAAATGCTTTTGCTAATACTATCCGCAGGCTTTTGAAATAAGCTATGACTCTGGATTTTTGTGAAAACATTGCTAGAAACGCTTTCGGGCTTAGAAAATAAATTCGTATTTGCACTCATAAAAATATTTTTGCTGCTCCCAACATTTGTCTCATTATTAGTATCAACTTGCTGATTAAATATAGACTTTCCAATTACAGATTTTTTTAAACCATCCCCTACTTGTTTAGTAGTAAATAAATTGTTTGAAGCAGTTAACAAATTCGTATTATTTTCACCTGCCTTATTAAAAATGTTTGGTCTGTCTGAAAAGGATTCTGTTGCTAAAGCTGTACTTCTTGTTTGAAATAAATCACCTGTAAGGATACTACCAGTCTCTGTTTTTTGGGGCTTAGAAAATACAAATATATTTTTTGAGCTTTCTGCCAACACTTTTTCTGGTGAATTTTTAATAGCTTCTGTTGATGCAACTGGAACAGCTGCTTGAAATGAAAATACCTTACTTGGATTTGTATCATATTCTGCACTAGAAAACAAATTTGTATTTTTTCTGGGACTTATTTCGGCTTTAGCAAACAAACCACTTTTCTTAGGTTCTATTATTCTTTCTGAAATTCCAATATTTTTACCAACTTGCAATAGCTTTTGTAGTTCGAATTTTAAAGTGTTTACATCTTTATTACTATCGTTTATAGTATTATACTCTAAATCTTCTGCTGTTAAAGCGGTCTCCTTTAATCTGCCATCACTATTAAAACTTGAATGAACATTATTCTTTGCATAATTGTATGTTGGTAGGTGACCTCCAGAAATTACTTCTCCAACTGTGTTTTGTCTCTTTGATTCTATAACTTGTATTGCTCTCGAGACGGGGTAGGGATCACTATCTTCAATAAATTGATTTCTATTGAGAATTATTGTTAGTTCTTCTTCATTTTTTGCGAATCGTAAACCATAGTGACTTATGAATGATTTCATGCTTTCAACTGTTTCAAAAGCGAGAATTTTAATTAAATCTGCAGCAGGGTATAGAGATCCGCCTCTTGGCGCATATGCCTTGATAATTCTCGCTAAAGCCCTTGCTCTGACATCATTAAAATATCTCAAAAGAATACAAGCTTGTAGATATGTTGCTTTTTGTTTAACAAGACGGAAAAATTTCACATAGTTATTATTGTCCAAAGTTGTATATATTTGTATAGCAAAAACAATTGATTCTGACTTTTGAATCTCTTGTGGCAACTGTTTAATCTGGAAAATTAAAAATAATAAAAACATAGAAAGTGGCTGTATAATTTAGGTATTGTTAACAAGTTGGTAAGAATGTTACTAACCTCCCACCAGAAGTTAGAATCGCCAAGATTTAGTAAAGCTATATAACCACGGAATTCTGCTTCATTGGGCTTTTGTTCAGGACTAACATCGGCATACATGTGTTTAAGTGTCTGAAGACATTTAGTAAGATTGTCCGTGTTTAACTTTTGGTCAAATTGAGTGTGTTCCAAGTCAGCAAGGCGAGCAGCACAGTGAGCGTGAAAACGTGCACATATCTCTACCATACGAATCGAGTCTGTAGCAAAAAACAAGTAGATTAGTTAGAGAGACTATATTCATATATGCAATTTATAACAAGAATTAATAAATAAATACCGGCACAGCATAGAGCCTGCTGAGTAATATCTTTGCGAATTCCACGAAAACGATCCCACATAAAATGAAACCAGTCTGCCAAAGTTACCTTCACAAAAAAAAAAAAAAAAACAAAGTTGATAAATTATCAAAAATGCAAAATTTAATAAAATATTATCTATGTTATTTTAAGTACTGATATCAATTTATATTAGTTTTACTTCCAAGGTTCCAATAAAAACTTCGTCAACATTCAAAACGCCATTTTCTTAGGAATCCATTTTCTATCGTAGATTATTTTAACTCGACCAGTAATGTTAGTACATCTTACCTGTCTAGAGGTATCAGCTACTTCATGCAGGAGGTAAACACAAGTTCTCATGAGTACTGTTGCTGGTCTCAGCTCATAGCACATTGGAATCTCCTGATCAGCTGAGCTACGACTGTATTGCTTCACAGCTCGCCATGGTTCTAATAAACCATCAGAATCAATTATAGTTTCTAATGTCATCACCTGTAAATTGCCTACATTAGAATATACGCCTAAACTTATTCAAATGTAAACTTATAATAAATATAATTTTAAATCATTTTAATTTAGTGAATCCATTTTCATAACAGAAATAGTTGTATGTGTATCACAATTATTGTTATATATTATATTAATTTACTTGATGTTCAGCTTGTCTGTGTAGTAATTCTTTTTCTGGACACATATCAGGACATGTTCCTATAGTAGCTCCACCAACTTTTACCCTTGAACCTGCACCCCCCCATGCTCTAAGAATCCTGTAATTTGTAAAATATATGTATAAAAAACATTTTTATCGGAAACAAAATATGCCTATTACTTCGACATTAAAAAGATTTTTTCATTGCACTCAGACTACTTGTATAATTATAAAATATAAATTGTTTTCCTGTCGAGAAATTCTCAGTAGCGTAGTCTAGAAATTGGCAGTGTTTACACTAACGTGTATCGGAAAGCGGACTAAGGCCATAGTCCATATTTTCGAATGTTTCGTTTCGTTTCAAATTTGAGGTCCCATCACATTGTGATAGTGAAAAAAGTGCGCACTATTCCGAGGAACAGCTGCCGTAACCGAAATTGTCCGTGAGGACATTAATATACGGTTAAAGACATTTATTTTCTCAAAAGATTTACGTTCAAATCACATACAGAGAAAATTACAGAACAATAAGAATAAAAAATTGTTTAAATCGAAAAAATAAAAATTAAATCGAATAGGCGTACACAGTAAAACAATGAATGTTATAATAACCTAATAATATAATAATATATCGGTGCAGTGCAAGCAAGTACGAGTAGTTTGTGACGTGAAGTAGGGTAGTCTAGTAAAAAGAAAACATAAAAAATTAAAAAATATAGTGTGTATACAAAGTAATGACAAGTAAGGAATTTGACACATTAGACTCATCTGATGTTTTTAAATTTTATGCACAATAGGCAATGCACAATATATATTGTGTGTATTTATTTACGATAATGCTTATAAATATACATATATAAATCAACTAATTTAATATAACATGATTATTGTCATATGTAAAATGTATAATTGATTACAATAAGTGTACATTAACAGTGTACTCTGGTACATTATTATTATCTTAGTATACATACATAGTTGAGTAGTAGTTTCAGTAGTTATTTTACATAAGATATATCTATAAGTAATGTTATTTTAAGTTAGGAGTAGTGTAGTGTTATTAGGTATTATATTATATTAGTTACAGCTTTATTTATTTAGATTAATTTTATATAATAATCAATTGGATTTTAAGAAGAATCCTTTAAAATGTGGCTTTTAAGACATTTTTTAAATTATGTAGCGATTTTATATCTTTGATATCCTTCGGCAAATTATTGTAGGTGCGTGCTCCTTCAAACAAAATACTTTTCTTGCCATAGTTTGTCCTTGATGGGCCTAAACATATGTTATTAGCATTTCTAATCATTCGCTTATGAATTTTTTTTTTTTCGTGAAAGTAATTTGGGAATGTATATCTTTTGTAAGGATTTTTCTAATATGAATTCAGGTTCATTAGTTTTGTATCCTTATAAATTTTTATAGTAGGTGTTAAGTAGTTGTATTTAAATAGAGTCTTTGTGAGTTTATTTTCTACTGGTGGTAGGGCTTTGTGCAAGCTCGTCTGGGTAGGTACCACCCACTCATCAGATATTCTACCGCAAAACAGCAATACTTGATATTGTTGTGTTCCGGTTTGAAGGGTGAGTGAGCCAGTGTAATTACAGGCACAAGGGACATAAAATCTTAGTTCCCAAGGTTGGTGGCGCATTGGCTATAAGCGATGGTTGACATTTCTTACAATGCCAATGTCTAAGGGCGTTTGGTGACCACTTACCATCAGGTGGCCCATATGCTCGTCCACCTTCCTATTCTATAAAAAAAAAAAATTATGTTGTTTGTAATTTTTGTAGATTGGTTTTGGCTGCCGAACCCCAAACTTCAATTAGATAGTCCAAATGTAGTTTAGCTGATGAATTATAAATAGTATAACATACACTTTTCGGAAGGCATCGTATTATACCTCGCACAGCACCGTTTGTTGAGAGAAGTTTTTTACGTGTTTTGTCAATATGATATTTCCACGTAAGCTGATTATCCAGGAGATATTTTTGTGTATTCACCCTTTTTATGAATTCCCCGTTAATTGTCAGGGGTTTGAAGTTGCCTATCTTTTTGTTTTTTGCAGCAAAAATTATGTTAGTTGTTTTAGACACATTGATAGTCAGTATGTTGGATTGGAGCCAGGCATTCAAAGTGTCTAGATTTTGTTTAGCTTGATTAACCACATCATCTATCGAATTACCATAGTAGAACAGACTAGTATCATCAGCATACAATGTAAGGTCCCCTTTTAGTCCAATTTCATGTACATTGTTAATATAAATTAGGGACAGTAATGGGCCTAAGATTGAGCCCTGAGGCACGCCGTAATTGATCATTTGAGGCCTACTTTGGTGATTATCTAGGTGAACAATCTGCATCCTATTTGCTAAGTATGACTTAAACATTTAATATGCCTGGTCCCTGACACCCGATGCCTCTAACTTCATCAAGATAATTTTATGGCTTACTGTGTCGAATGCCTTTTTTAAATCTATAAATATTCCTAGGGCTATTTTCCTTTTATCGATGTTAAGTCTTATATTTGTCACTAGATCGACAGCAGCTGACACAGTATTTGATTTAGATCTGAATCCATACTGTTTCTCGTAAATAAACATGATATATATTACATATATTACAATAACATGATATATATTACATATATTACATTTATATATAATATATATCCTATAAAGACATATAGGACGGATTTCTAGGATCCATTTTGTTTCCTGATTTAAATATAGGACGAACTTTGGCGATTTTCAGCGCATCAGGGAAATATCCCTTAGAGAAACATTTATTGAAACAGTTGATTAAATTCTCTGCTATAACATTTTTTAAGTATTTAATAACTTTTGTCGTGATTCCATCCACTCCTGAGCTGGTATTTGAGTCAAGGTTATTTATAATACTTAATAATTATTGTGTTGTGATTGGTTCTATTTTTGTTAGCTGTTTGTCTTTGCTTGACTTGCACATTATAATTGTATATGTTAAATTATTATGAAATTTGGAGGGAATTTTATTGGCAAGTTCACTCCCTACTGTGGAGAAAAATGAATTGAAACAGTCACAAATTTCCTTAATATCGGTCAGCATAGATGTTGATTGTAGTTTTGATGGTATATAATTGATATCGTTTTTATTTCAAGTTAAATTATTTATAAGCTGCCACATTTTTAAGGGATTCTTTTGACAATTTTTAAATTTTTTGTAATAATATTGACATTTAGCTGATTATATGTTTGTGAAAACAGAGCTTCTTTGCTGCTTAAATTCTTTCAATAGCTTTTTGTCTTCAGGTGCTTGCTTTAGGTCATGCCACAGTTGATTTCTTTTATTTATTGATGTGATTAAATTTTTTATTAATTCATTCTTTACATGGTGGATTTAATACTTTAGTTTTTATTATTTTATTACTATCGATTTCACGCTGTAATTGTAATTCTTCATATTCCGTAATCTTGGCGTTACCGATAATATTTTCAACTGACTTCACGAGATTCGTATAGTTTATTGATTCATATTGACGTCTCTTTATACGCTCTGGTTCTGATCTTTTAATCTCGAGGTACAATTGTTTGTGGTCAGATAAAGCAGATTCAATAATAGCTAGGTGAAAAGTGTTATTAGTTAAATTTGTACTCACGTGGTCCAAAATCGTTTTTGACGATGTTGTTTCCCGAGTACAATATTCATTGCTGATTTTATTGAGGATTTTAATATTATTTTCTTGGAGGATATCTTCATAGGCCTAAACTAATTTTTCTTTGCTTAGTAGATTCAAATTAAAATCGCCAAACACGGCAACACGGTTCCGTTTATTAAGAAATTGGTTGTAGTTTTCAAGAAATTCATGGAGGCTAGCCTTAGGTTGTTTATAGACGACACCGACGTCAAGGGAAAGTGTTTCTAAATGTATGCGAAGCATACTTTAAGCGGGCGTGTCTTCTTCCTATCGTATTTGCCTAGTCGTAATATTTTTATAGGTTCTGAACAATCAAGGTGAATGGTAAGTAGCTGTTTCTTTACTTCTAATCTGTCCAGTTCTCTTTTCTTCTCCATGCTGTCCATATGTACCTCTGGTATACCCGTTATTATAATATTCTTGCTGCGTTCTAAGCGTTCATGTACTTCAGTCATAATGTTATCATAAGTTAAGCTTGTTGGTCGTTGTAGTGAAGATGTCTTTGTCTGATTACTTTGGAGCATATGAAGACCATTTTCAAGAACCTTAACTTTTTCTTGAGTATCATTTACATTTTTTTTTTGAGATCTTCAATCTGTGTTTTGAAGTTATTATTCTTAGCAATTAGTAGGTCAGTTGTATTCTTTATATCGGTTATCTGTTCTTTTATTAGAGAAATGTCTTTTCTTATCAGATTAGTATTTTCGGCCTGAGATCTTCCAAAGTCCTTGAGTAACGTTAATATTTCCTTCTTAAATTCCTTAAATTGGATTTCGAAGTTATCATCCGGTACTTTACGCTTGCGGATAGATATGTTTTGAGTCTCGAGGTCAGTAGTATCAAGATTATACAAATCCGGTTGAGAGATATTATCGCCTTCCGGAGCATTCATATTGAAGGAATAAATTAATAATCTGAACTAAAAAATAAATAAATTCTGTGGAACATACAGTATATCCGCTCCGCTTGTAACTCCGCTTGTAACTCCGCTTGGTTACCCTGAGCGTAAGCCTTATCTGAGTACCGCTATGTATGCGCGCGCGGCAGCGTGTCGATTTGTTGTTTATCCCTTTCGCACTGGCACTTATGAGTTGTTTAGTGTAAATAAATAATTCGTTGTACATAAAACTTTACGCTGATTACAATTAGGTTAAAATTAGAAAAGCACGTAATTTTTAAAATGTAATTTTTAGTCGCTTTAAGTAAGACGCGTCCGATCGAATCTCCAATATCATTATTATATAAAAGCCATCAATTCATTTATTGAAAAACAATAAATTAAAACACTTGAGAAATATATACCATCAAGTGAAGAATGATGTGTATACTCCTTGTTGGTATAATATGGTTAAGACAAATAAAATAGAAAAAAGTTTACAAGTAACAAAAATTAAATTTAAAAATATTTTAACCCTCAATAATTTATAAAAATGAATCAAAAAAAATTAATTTTACCTGTCCCTTGCATCTAATGTCCTCCATTTCTCATCCGGTGTCATAGATACCCTTGAGCGAAGTTTGTGGAGTTCTAAAGCTGCCTCTTTAGTATTAAGCAATGTTGGTGCTGTTGTCACCAAGATAGGAGGTTCAAGATTCATAGTAGGTTGTTTACTACAAAAAAACACAGAGATGTTAAATACATATATCTCCGTTTGATGAAAATATTTTCTTTATAACTTTTGTAACTAAGTGTAGCAAAAATTAAGTTTACTTATTTTATTAAAGTGAGGTTATTTTAAATAGAAACATTTTTATTGAACTCTATTATGTTTACTTCCCTCCCTCTGTGGTACTCCGCTGGTGATGCAAAGCAAAATCGCCATGCTGGGGATTGACGTTCGCTGCGACCTTAGTCCAAGGGATTACATCGAGGCTGTTATAAAAACAGCTTCACGGAAACTCGGAGTTCTGAACAAGGTGCGGCGCTTTTTCACGCCACAACAACTGTGCCTGCTGTACAAAACACAGGTACGGTCTTGCGTGGAATATTGCTCGCACCTTCGGGATGGCTCCGCTAAGTACCTACTTGAGGCCTTGGACCGGTTGCAGCGACGTGCCGTACGCATTATTGGCAACGTAAAGGTCACAAACACCCTTGAACCTTTACAATTGCGTCGTGAGATAGCAGCACTGAGTGCTTTCTATCGACTGTATCAGGGCGAGTGCTCTGAGGAATTATTCTCTCTAATTCCTGCTTCCCCCGTCCTTCTTAATTCCACGCGAGCTGGTTCTCGATGTCACCACCTAACTGTGACATCAATTCCATCGCGAACAAAGAAATTTGGAAACTCCTTTCTTTGTCGCACTTCCAAAAAATGGAATTCCTTACCAGCTCACGTGTTCCCCTCCTCTTACAACCCGGGTTCCTTCAAACGAGGCGTGAAGAGGCATCTTGCGGGCCGGCAAGGCGAAGGCGGCTAGTGCAGAACGTTTTTCCCGTCTGTACTGGCCGTCGTCGCGTTTGGACTCTACTACCACTTACCATCAGGTGGAGTAGTCATTTGCCCTCCCGGCGAATATAAAAAAAAAAAAAAACTTACACAACTTTTTTTACTCGTTTTGGTGTAGTCATAATCATTTTCTTCCTTATTGGTGATTTAATTGGTTTTAAGGAACTCATTGGTACACTAACATCCATTGCTGCAAGGAATGAAGAAAAAAATGAATTATTAACAGATATAAATAATGCTTTGAAACATGTTATTTTAGACAAACATATTAATTTGATTTGAAATATTCAGGCTTAATACTAGTGAATATTTATCAGTCTTGAAAACAGGTGCTGTACCATAAAATTGTGACTGTCGCAGAATAATAAATACAATAAAAGAATATAGAAATTTAGAGAACTGGAGACCTATTTAAATACAGTAGCACCCTATGAATATGTCCCATTGCTGGGCTAAGGCCACCTTTTCTTCTTTGAGAAGGTTTGGAGCTTATTTTGTTTGTGGTGGACCACACTGCTCCAATGAGAGTTGGTGGAGAAGGTTGAATATTAAGATCATGTAATATTATTCATTGAAGCTGTCACTTTAATATGATTGATCAATCAATCAATATTATACTTTATTTAAGTATCTACAGGATTACATTAATTGTAAAAATACCACCTGTTCGGAATGTAGATTCTAGTAAAAAGAACCAGCAAGAAAATCATTAGTTACTCTTTTTGTCAATATATTAAATACAAATTCTTCAATTATATGAATGAAATACAATTAAATTTATATATAAAACCAACAAGTATTGACTTCATGCTTTTTTTTCTATATAATCTTAAGTTGAATAGTATGCCTTATTTATTAATATTTTTTATAAATAACAATTTAAATTTCATTAATTAGCAAAGATAAGAAAACGAATATATTAAAATACCTGTTCTACAATATTATAAAGGATTTATTGACTTTACAGGATTGGAAACTTAGCACTTGAACTACCTTTTTCTCTTGAAATTCTGGAAAATAATGGGGCTCCACTCATAGCAGTTAGTTCTTCTTCTACTTCTGGATCTGGAACCCAATCCGGATCATCATCCTTTCTACTTTTTCTTCTACTGAAAGATTAAATTCACATAAATATACATAATATCACACATATAAAAAAAATTATATTGATTCATTGTAAAATATTATATGCAAAACTATGAGGAACCAGCTAAGGAGGATTCCAGTAGCATTGAAATAGGTGGAAGTAATATTGCAGTCTAAATAAGATTTATTTTCACTCCCGAATAATAGAAACAGTATGCTATACAACTAATTTTGTTATAAAAACACAAACACTCCCTAACAATGATTAAATATGTTATAGGCTCAATATGAAAATACTTAGAAAGGAGATTAAATATAAATCATTAAATTAAAAACACTATTTATAATATTGCACTTAAAAACTCGCTTAGTCCAAATCAGAAGATAAATGTCAATGTATTTACATTTTGGATAAGAGACAATTCAATTTACTTAGTTTCAATGGTATACTTACACTCTAGGCTTCATGCGTGTTACATCAAACATAAAACCATCATAAGCCCCAGCATTGAGAACAGCTCGCTCTGCTGAACTCTGCTGGTCATATTCAACAATACACATGAACCTCTTTGGTAGTAAGCGAATCCTTTGTACTCGACCAAATTTACTAAAGTGCTTTTCAGCAGCCTTAGCTTCAAATAAACATTCTGGTACCTTAGTACAACTGGAAAAGAAGTGTTCGTATTTGTATACTACGAAGCTTAGTCACAAATACCAATAATAGTTAAAATTACTTACGTGATCGACGTTTTGTTGTTAATTTTATCTAACAGCGAATTTTTTAATACTTTTTGAGGACTTTCGGGTTCTTGATCCATGTTATTAGTAATTTAATTTAACGGTAACCTATAACAATCTATAATCATAGGTGAACTTGACAACACAACGGTTATTACGTTTATCAAATTAAATTACCATTTTTAAAAATACTAAATTAAATGTCACCTAGTGATAAATTTTATTTTATGTAAGTTAAGTTTAAGGTAAGTTAACGAAAAAGCAGCACAATGTATATTTTATTCATAAAATAAATAAACAGATTAAAATGAAAAGTAAGCAATTGCACAGATAAAAAAAAACAGATTATATAAACAAAATAATAAAATTCAAATTTCGGAAGTCGTCGTATTATGGTATACATCTTTGCCTTTTTTAAAGCCCTTATACACGTTAGTTTTATTTGATCGATCGAAGTTGTGTCGATGTACTGGGTAATAAAAAGTACTGTTAACACATTGTCATATAATTCATTCACACCTTAGGTAAGGGTCGATACTATCCAATAAAGGTGTACATTTCAGCTGTAATAGTAATTACAGTACATTTTTATTTAATTTTTCACGTATATTTTTACAGTATAGACTATTATTATGAGAGACCAAATCAGTTTAGCCTATATTAGGATACTCTATATTAAGTAAATAAATTCCTAAAAATCTTTCGTTCTCTGGCAGACTTGGCCAAAATGAAACCAGATTAATGATTAACGATTATGATTACAATATGTAATCATCAATCACGTTTACAGTATAGCGAAAGTTATTAAATATTGTAAAGTGATTGAGTGAGTCAAACAAGTGCCCTAGTATCCAGCGCAGGGATTCATGCGGAATCAGAATCAAACAAAGTTAATCTGTACACGTGATTGATGATTACGCCTCGGAATCGTAATTGTTAATTATTACTCTGATTACATTTTGCCCAAATCTGATCAAAGGTGGAAAATCGATCATAATCCTATTTTAAGAAAACGTATGTATTTCAATTTGCATGTTTTGAATTATATATTTTTATCTACTATTAACAAACAAAAAATGAAAACCAGAGGAGAAAAAAGGAGAAACCGAACTGTTTTGTCTTTGCCTATTTATTAAGATGTCACTCTAAAAAAAAGCCGAGATGGCGTAGTGGTTAGAACGCGTGAATCTTAACCGATGATCGTGGGTTCAAACCCGGGCAAGCGCCACTGAATTTTCATATGCTTAATTTGTGTTTATAATTCATTTCGTGCTTGACGGTAAAAGAAAACATTGCGAGGAAACCAGCATGTGTCTAATTTCATTAAAATTATGCCGCATGTGTATTCTACCAACCCGCATTGGAGCAATGTGGTGGAATAAACTCCAAACCAACTAACTTCTTTTTAAAAAAAAATGTTTATTTGTTTTTTTTTTGTCCGGATTGATGAAAAAACCTTTAATGCAACTAGCAATAGAACTTTCATATTAAGATAGCTACGGATGGAATATAGTAAAGACATTAAAAAAATGCATACTTTTATACATGTTATACAAATTTAAATTGTTTTCTCAGAAAAAAAATTGATTATATTCAAGAACTTATGTTAATTTATTCAAGCAACAAAAGGCACAACCTTGGAACTGCATGAGTGGCGTCTTAATGAGGCTTATATTTGAGTAGCAGAATTTGCACTGAAACTTAGTATATTTTGTTTTAGCTAAGTTTATTGTTAGTATAGCTTAAGTGAGTTTAATACATTAATAACACCACTTTCAACGGCTTCGATGGATTCTTTCTAACTACATCCTTCAAAAAAGTTATACTTTGTGTGAGTTATAAATACAATGTTATATATTCAATGTTGTTTACACCTGTAATGATTTATTCACCTAGATTTAATACCCTGTATCTAATGCTAAGTGAATGTGTTAGTGATAAGTCGATGGTGTAACTATTTCCAATAAATAAATAAATAAATAAATAAATAAATAAATAAATAAATAAATAATTTAAGAATTGTAAAGAACAAATCATGTTTCATATAAGTGATATAAAAAGTTGGTCCTATGATAATTTCTTAATTTTGTAAATATTTCCCTTATTGCAAATATATAGATGCTACAGATTTTTATCGGATAAAATAATTTAAATATCCTCTATATGTCTATTTTATATATTTTAATTAAAAAATATCGGAACAGAGACAGTGACAAACGCCTTAACCTTACCCAGAAAAAGTCCCAGACATTTTATATTAACATAAACCTTACCTACTAGCCTGCTACAATCTCAATTAGTCTTGTTAAAGTATTATTCGACTATTTAGTGCACAATGTCAAATATAGAAAATCGGTTTTATATAAATATTCACGAGGGTAATCCTTAATTTTACCTATGGTCCTTGGCTAATTGGATTTCGTAACTGTTAAAAGATCTAAAGAAAAGTCAAGTTTAAGAAATGTAATCTGTTAGGATGAAAAATACGAACCTCCTTCTTTTGTTTTTGTCTGATAAAAAAAATCAGCCAAGCTGGCTGGGAACTGACAAGAGAACCTTGGGCAAAATTTAGCTTTTATTGTATCAGGGCTAAGCAAAGTCTTGGCGAGTTATTAATCTAATATGATAAAATAATTATAAGCATTTTTACATTCAACCGTTAATATGTCTTCTATATAGACACACCCATTCATACTACAGCTGTATGGCGATAATATAACAGATGATACCTACCAAGACAAACTTATTTGAAGCGTTACCAATAGTATTTAAAGAACTGTCAAATTCAAATTTGAAAACATTCCCTTCCATAAATGTTTGAAATTTCAAAAGCACTTAACGGTACTTTGAGAAACTACTATTAGGCATATAAGAAGGATGGATTCATTATAAAATATCGAAAATCTTTCGCTTGTACAGAACAACTTTTATACGTACTATTTCTAATATTTTTTTAGATATATCTAATAATTTTTACAAGGTATTTTACAAACGCGACCAAAGGTTCTAATACTCCGAAATTTTTGTTTTAACGATTTCTTTTTTTACTTTTCTGAGAAATTAATTTATTTGAATTTTAGAAGTTACGACAATCGGCTTGATTATGTAAT
Source organism: Nymphalis io (assembly GCF_905147045.1). NCBI lineage: Eukaryota > Metazoa > Arthropoda > Insecta > Lepidoptera > Nymphalidae > Nymphalis > Nymphalis io. The sequence goes on along the minus strand of NC_065902.1, from coordinate 4,285,215 downwards.
GCAAGCACTGCGTCTTTAGTTCCGGAATGTTCCGGATATCACAGTGCCTGTCACTTTCTACTGTTTTGTGACATTTGCGGTATGTTGATTATAAAGTTGAAAACAGACAATATTTAATACAAATTATTTTATGTATATTATTTGAGAAACAGAGGTTACTTTTCATTGGTTCGACCTGAGAATTGAACCCAGGACCTCGGGGCCAGCGGCCTTATATCTAGCCACTAGACCAACGAGGCAGTCATAATATGTATATAAATGTGTTAGGTTATTTAACTACGTTTTATTTATAAAAGTTACTCTTTATGTAAAAACATACATGTTACTTTGATGTTAGCAAATATAAAGCCAGCCAGCCAGATTTTACCCGCGCGTCCCTTACAGACAGTCTCCTATAGACGCGCGATCTCATTGGTTTTTTATCTACAACGCCCGGTAGTATTGTAATTATTATTTTCTTTCGCATTGCACATATTATACAAATTATGTTGAAGAATATGGTATAGTTCTTTTAACTAAAATATGATAATTAATACAAAGTACTGTTAAAAAATTTCCGTTGTCCTCCCGCCTCAGCAGCCATTAAGCGTATGTTTATTACACTAGTGGAAATTATATGGAAATCGGAAGACCCTCGCAAAGCGCTGCCACCTACGATACGACCAAACTAATAATCGACCTTTCGTACGATTTAACATCCGCGACACGTGCAAAGTTACATCACCAAGTCCTGCGCGACCGTGATAAAGAACAGCCAGCCTAGGTAATGGTGCGGTGAATCACCTTGAGGTGACGTCATCGCAATAAATTTGGGTGTCGCATTCCGCTGAACGCCAGGCGATTATATAAAAGAAAGTGGCGCGGCCGCGCAGCGACCTTGCACGGTGAAAGGCGTGCCGCAAGTAGCACAGCCGGAACTCGGTCTTCCCACGACCGATCTCGCGCCTCTCGCCGGCTATGCCGTTATCGCAACTTTCGGTAACCGGTTCGATGCTAGCGCAAAAAATGCAATGCTATTGGACCAGCGCCAAGATCGACCGGGGGACATAAAACACGGAATGCTGAACGTTCCATATAACTAGAACTTCTAGTTTCGTCACTATGATTTTTGCAGAAAAGCGCTTTTACTTTACATTTTTAATTACGTTTTTATATACTTTCGTTAAAACTGAATGTTTTACCGATAAGCTTTAAATATGTGTGTATGGCATAACAAATCCTAAATTATATTTAGAAAAGAAGTGTCTTTTTTATTTACTTTTTAAAAATACCTTCGGACACGATCTAATTATTCACGCACAAAACGTCTGTAGCGTTACAGGATATATCGATGCCGTCAGCCCGTGATTTATCTTCGATCATGCGCCCTCGCTCTTGCCGATAAATCTGACACTACAAGATATTTTCAATTTAAGTCTTTATACGGATACAGACGCGGAAAATACTTATTGTCGTTCGAAAATCATTATCATAGTTAGCTTTTTTTAGTGATATATCTTTTTAGGCAACATATTAAATCATTAAACTGATATTACTATATACAAACATACTAAAATAGTTTACCAATAAAGTGATTATCGTAAAGATTTACTTTTAAAAACACTTTTTTGTCTGTGCATTTCGTGACGGTGACGACGAAAGATAAGCTTTAATTAAAAGTTACCATAAAAATGTGATACACATTTCCCTTTTTTACATCTTCATCGACTTGTACATTCACGATTTGAAGTATCAAGTAATAATATATAAGCCCACATAGTATTGAAATTGAAGAAATGAACTACAAAATCTATTATATTATTTCATAGATATATTACCACGAATTTATATATTATTTATATAAATTATATATTAAAAAAAACTTTAAGTAACTCCTATTTAGAAAAACTTAATGAGATATGAAATAGCTTTCTCACAACGCGTACGAGAGAGATGGCGAACGGTTACGGAACGCTGAAGAATTTAGACAATTTCCGACTGCCACAAGCGGGCACAAGCGACTGGTGCCTTAGCAACAGCGATTACCCACAGACAAGAAATGTTTTCTATAATAATAACATGTTTATTTATCAGGTAATTTTGTAATGTTATATATTTTTTTTAAATTAACTGCAATAGATATATTTTATTGCAACCTTCCGATTTTTCCTAATATAATAAGTTTAAATTTCAAGTAACTTTTGTCAATAGGATTTTTATACAGATATTTATTACTGTTAAAATAATAAAAGCGTTTTGTGGTTAAGCTTATTTTTTGATCAAGTGAGAGGTCCACCTGCCCAGCAGCAACGCACGGACAATAGACATCGGCGCGTGCGGAGCCGCCGGCCGCGAACCCGGATGCGGCAGTCTGACGTAACGCAGCCTTCACTCCCCGCTCTCCATTCACCACCCCTCGCCGTCTGCACTTCCCTCTCCCTCCCCTCTCGCATGCACCTCCACGCGTCTGGCCGACCGTCTGTGCCGTCTAACGTCTTTGATCTCGATGCCTTGTCGCTGTTCGACTTAGTTAATTAAGCCCTTATACGGCGGAGTCTTAACAGTTGCCGACCTATCACATTCGATAATTGAATTACACTTCCTTACCGCTTGCTATGAGTTGTTTCACAGATGGAACGATGCTTATATCAGGTTGCAATATATAAAATTGTTTTATCGTTGAAAACGTCTAAAATTCAAGAAGACTAATTAATGCCACACAAATTTATATCATTTTTATTTAAAAATGAATATAACGTTACTTGCTCGTTACGGTCGAAAGCTGGGACATTGACGCTGCTTTATCCGCTCTCAAGTTAATTCGTTAACAAAAATTTCGTTTTATGACGCTGCATTTCTAGCAAACTACAAAATGGTATAATAATGCCGTTGTGAGATAGACGCTCCTTTCACCAAGTTTATTCGCGTTTGAAAACTGTTAATTAAATATTTTCCAGTCGAATACTACTTTAAGTAAAACAATTTATATATACTTAAAGCATCATTATTGATAAAAAGGTACCAATCAATAACTTTTTCAGAAGGAAGAAGAAAATACGTTATTTCATTTGACAATCTTTTAATAAATTGACATTTTTTATATTGGTTTCATTGGCATACATGACTTTACATTGAAATACAGACCCAATAAATACATTTATTAAATTTAATTAAAACAATCAACTGTGTATCGAAATGTAGGTATAGTAAGAAATATATTTTACTTGGCGAAGCCGAAAAAAATTCTTTACAATTATATTATATTAAATTTCTTCAAACTGAAAGAACCCAAAACTAACAAAAGAACAGAAAAATCTCCATAAATCTGCAAATCTTGCATCTTTGCCTTAAAGAGGTTATAAGGTTTTGGTATTTAAACCAAAAGATGTCCTATAACTTACAGGTACAGGTACACAGGTTACAGGTGTATGTTTCGGGTAGGGTACAAGATTTTATTCTTTTGTTTTTTGCTTAGTAATTTTTTTCTATGTTACTTACTATATACCTATCGTCATAAATTGCATTAAAATTGAGCAGCCCAAAACACAGCCAGAAATCAGTTATAGTCAAAGTATAAGTATAGTAACAGTAACAGTAACAGCCTGTTAATGTCCCACTGCTGGGCTAAGGCCTCCTCTCCCTTTTGAGGAGAAGGTTTGGAGCTTATTCCACCACGCTGCTCCAATGCGGGTTGGTAGAATACACATGTGGCATTATTTCAATGAAATTAGACACATGCAGGTTTCCTCACGATGTTTTCCTTCACCGTCAAGCACGAGATGAATTATAAACACAAATTAAGCACATGAAAATTCAGTGGTGCTTGCCCGGGTTTGAACCCACGATCATCGGTTAAGATTCACGCGTTCTAACCACTAGGCCATCTCGGCTTTTAGTATATAAGTATAGTAAAGACATGGAATATTTAGATAAACCGTATAAATTTTTTTCTTTAAGTATATATTATATATAAAAAGTAGAGTCGTAAGTATACTTACCTATACTAAATTTTACCTTGTGTGAACCATACTAATTAGAGAGCATTTTAATTTGGTATAGTTTTGCCTATGAAACTTAAACCCGAATTTAAAACCGAAAAAATTTTATGTATCGTGTTGGACTTCAACAAAAATAATAAAGAAAAACAAAGTATACATTGTATTTAATTTTTATTAAAAAGTACGTGTTGTGTCTCCCTTTTTTATTTATTAACAACTTGAAACCTATTTCATTTAGTTAGTTACAATGACTACACAATTTACGTTTAGACATCTGCAAAACAACCTCGTGTATGAATCGCAGTGAAATGAGCGCATCACGCAACTCTGAGTCATTACCGCTCTCTCAAAACGAGTGAATCAAACTTGGAGCATTGCATCATTACATAGGCATCATAAGCATGTAATTTACATTGAAATTAACATAAAATTATAATACCTGTGCAATTTTGGTACAAAACCTCGTCTTATTACCTTCACTGGTAACAGAAGAAATGACTGTGAATCAGTTTTCGGGGAAGTAGGGAAATGATGCATCTGAGCTACTAGCATTCTTGCTAACATCTCACACTGTCATTAATTTTGCAGTATTTGGTAATTGTAAACGTAAATAATTATTATGTAATAAATAATTGAGAATAATTAAGTTATAAAGTGTTATCTTGCACTTTTTAAACCATATTGTATATTTTTTATGATATATATAATTTTAATGTCAACGTAGAAACGAGTGGAAGCGAGTAGATGCTTGGACTAAGAAAGCTACTTTTATCTGTAATTTAATCAAAGTGAAGTATTATTAATCCGACTTTAGTGTTTTTTGCTATTAGTATAGCGAAATTAATAATAACGATCTATCCGTGTGCTCTTGCTGTTCAACACACAAATGCTGTACACCTTATTGAACCAACTGAACTGTAGCGATGTAATGAATTTTGTTAAGGATTAATACTATGTAGTCTATATTACGTATATAAATAATTAAAGAACTAGCGTCGAAATAGATAAAAAAACGAGATTGTGCCTGAATCTCTCTATACATATATAACGCGGTATAAATAATCAAAAGCGGTCGTCTCGGTGAGTGAGTGAGACGACTTTTTCTTGATTTAGTGAAACACGGTATATAATTAAAGAAAAATAGCTCCCACCTGGAGACCGGGACCATAATCAGTCTAGACGACGTTTTCGAGTCCTCGATGAAAATAAGTACATACAATAAGACATATCTTCCAGTTTCCAAGTAGAATATAGATAGCTATATACCCTCCTGGGAAATCATTCTCATCCTATACATATTTAATGATTAAAACAAAGATTGTGGTGCATCTGTAATATTATATTCCATAATAGATCTTATCTACTCTGAATCTAATTTTCAAATCCAAAACTGAGGTGGGTATGCTGTATGTAGAATATTTTTTTTTATAAACATAGTAAGAAGGTTTTTAATAAAAATCGATTTATTTATTTAACACATAGGTATCAATATAAGACAATGTCACCAAAAGAGAAATAATTTTAATATTGAAATTATAATTAACATTTAGTATTTAAACATTCTTACAAGTTAGGAAGTTTGAGAATTATGTCTGTGAAACAACACGCAAGATATTTCGAAAGTTAGATCCAATTAAAGTGTGTCGTACGTTGTGTGCTATAGATGAAACTCAAGATATGATGGCGGCAAGTAGCCTCGTTGGCGAATCTGCTTACAATGAGCACCGGCGGCATTCCTCAAGGCCGGTCATTCCTCTATATATCTTATATCCTTTCGATATTCCACATTACAAAACTTCCAATATTAAATATAATCAAATTAATAATACAAAAAAACGGTATGGCTTGTATATTTTTTTTTATTTACCTTTAATTTTTAATTTAGCCTTTACACGCTTTATATTAGCTTCTTTTATATATGTATTGAATAAAATTAATATCTAAATAAATCTAGGTAGTCGAATTTAAGCTTGGTATGTGTAATTGTCGTATAAGAATCAATTTGAAACTTTGCAAGTTTATTATACATATCAATTAATAAAATACGGCTGTATAATGTAATTGTTGTTATTTTGTTTACGGTGCTCTAGAGTTTTAGAAAATTATTATAATTGTTAATTTGTATAATTGCCTATTACGAAATAGATTAAAATATTGTTCTGTTCCATGCTCAAGGTTAAAATTACACAATTTTTTACATTTGTGCGATCTTCGAACACTTATTACGCTTGTGAAATTATCACCAGCTGTGTAAAAATATATAGATATATAGTGAATATCTTGTGGCCCAATTCGTATTAAACGTACCATCACATTTATACCATGTTGCTACGTGCATATTTTGAATCCAAGTTGTATTTTGTGAAAAAGTTAATGCTAAATTAATCTTTTCCCAGACTTCTCGATACATAACTTGCTTAGAATACTTTTATTTTATTTTCATTGTTTTACTTTATTTTTATTGCGTTAGAAATATGTACTTTTTTTTAAATATTTATGCTATTCAAAATATCGTTTGTAAAAGTTGTGTTCACCTGTGTTGCATAGCATTTCAAATTCTATTATTTTAAAGAAATTTTTATTTTTGATGCAATAACGTGTATTGTGTTATATAAAATATATTGTGATTGAAATTATTTTAACTGAAAAAATGCATAAATATATAATATCGTCTCGTATAAATATGTATATAATATTCGTATATTATGGGTCTACATGGCTTTATACAAAGATAAAATACAAAATTCCGTACCATCTAAATGCTCTGATGATGGAGCGAAGAGGTGTTAGTAAACTCTTCAGTGTACTCGAGTGTGTCCAGTTTGGTGTTTTGGTGAGTCCAATACATTTACACTGAGAAAAACAAGTGTTTGTTTTTGACTTAAATTATTGCTTATTTTATGAACTTAACAATGAATATCATAATTTAAATGTTATGATTAATAGATTATTTAATATGTTCTACGTTCTAATTATGTAAACTTTATTCATATTATCTGATATATTTGATTTATATATATAAAAATATACTATTATATTATATATATTATTATATATATATATTGATTATTAAATCTATAATTATTATAATAGTTGACAACGTACCATGTGCCAGAATAGTAGGTACCTAGTAGGCACATGGCACATGGCGCTACAATATTCGTATTTAATAATTGATATCCTGATATATTAAACTTATCATCGTTCATCCACTCCACTCCACTCCACTCCACTAGAGATAATTATCTCTACTTAACTTACTCAACTTATTGAATTTATAAAATATTTGTTCCTGAAAGTTATAGCTTTTCAAGTAGTATTTTAATGAGAAAGATTTCATGAAAATAATCTTATTATTTTCATGAAACATCATTTACTTTTGGAATTAGATATTCAATAAAAGTTTCCTTGATAAATTCAATGTCTAAAAAGCTCTGCAATGTCTAAAGCGGGTTTACGGATAGATCGTGCCTTTATGAGCTCGGTGTTAGATCCATTGTGCGATTAGGGCTGCCTGGTGCTAGTGTCTAGTTAGGTAGCCAAAGCGTCGCATTAGTTTTCCGTGACTTTCACACCTCGGAATCCGAATGTATAGCTGATCGAAATTGTCATTGCTTACTTTCCCGCAATATAAAATCATTTTGAATGAGAATACTAAACGAATTCTAGAATTTTCGAAAATACATTTATTCATATTAATATCATCGACAACATTTCGTTTGACACAGTCGGTGAAAATTGGATCAAATGACATTTTCCTTCATTTAAGTTGTAACACAAATTATATATTTCATATTTATTTAAATATACTAAGTAGCATGAACTTTTAAAAAGTTGATAAAAAAAACAAAATGTTTGACTAAATTACAAAACATATTATAAAAAATTAAGATAAATTCACATTTTCTTTTATTTATATAAATACTTAGAACATGCGTCAACCCTGCCAACACCCGCCATGGCACTAGCAACAACGGTACCCGGCCTCGGCTAAGGGCGGGCCCTGAATGCAGTCCGACTAGTTTCTCCTTTGCAAGCGGAATGTCACCTACATGCGATATATTAAGACCATTTAATCGTTTAGGATGCTAATATTTATTTTATACAGCCTTTCTCAACGGATCAAATTACTTAAAGCACGAACTCAGCTATAATTGCTATCCATAATATATTGTTTAAGCCACTCTAAGCCATTTCATTAAGCCGATTTTAATATTTACTTTTACCTATAGAAAGCTACATTTTCTGCGAGTAACATAAGCTATGTTTAATTTGAAAAAAAAATTAGAGATCCCTACGAAAATTCCGATAATATAACCACTTTGGGTTACATTATTGCAATGAATTTATTTTCCTATAAAAGCCATTATTGTCGTAGAAAAGATAATTGTTTAACCCGGAAGTAGTCGGAGCGGGCTGCTAGTTTAATATATATGTGACGAAATAACGGTCATAATTTATAAACAAACACTGAATCGACACAATGAAGAGTCTTAAAAACGATATTAATTAAAAAAAAAAACTAAAATAAGATTAAGATTAACTTTGACATAAAAATGTCAGACTACTAATTATAAATAACATACCTACTACTATTCTTAGTATTGTTAAATATAAGCACACTCATGTGATTATCATTCAGACTCTGGAACATTAGTAATCATTACACGATAAAAAAGACATACATATTTATATAATTATATCAATAATATCATCGATCCTCATCTATTACGCGAACATTCGAACCAACATGGGTAGTTAACAGGCAGTATGCACGCATGAATGTGCTTCATGCGCTTATATTTCTTGTGTTTATTTTTGTAGCAAATAATAATAATGTACCAAATAAAAAATATGGTATAATATGATATAAGGAATATTAAAAAGAAATGTTATCACTGATTCTATCAAAATCATAAATGTCATTAAGATAAATTGCGGAAAATCAGTGCGCAGCTATAACTAACATATATGCAGACTTGAATGATAAGATGCGCATAAGAAATGATTTAACCAATTTTATTTTTAAGGGATCTGCTGCTATCTATAATTCCAATGTACCCGTTCAAACTCATGGCTCTCGTTTAATTATTTTTAACTACAGCAAGGCAAATCTAGATGGTCATAATCATGTTAATAATTAGACAAAATAATATAAAATGCCTGCGAGCGAAGGTACGACGGGTAGAGCGATATAAAAGATAAAATAGAAAAAAATGGAATGATTTCGTTATTTAAAAAGCTATCTTAAATTCTTGATTTAAATAATACATTCTTTATTAATATTAGTGAATAATATTTCTTGATCACATACTCATTTACCGAGTCAAATGGCAGCGTTTCTTGGATACAAACTGTATCCTATAAATAGTTTCTAATGAATATCAAATAGATTCAACATTCTATCACGTTTATTCCAAAGCATGGCCACTTTTAAATGTGCGACCTGATGTCGTTTAATGTCAAAGCGATTACACTTCCTGAATTTATTTAGGGTTTGGATAACAGGATCATTTATCCTACTTAATGTGAACAATTCAAAACATTAAATATCCAAAGAGTAACGAATCAAGTACGCCCACGGTAATCTTGGAAATCTGCATCAAATTATGTGATTTCTCTCGTCTCTGACAATATAGCATTATTATTAATTTGTAATTTTTTAAGACGTACATTATTAAATTTTTATTACATTGGCCACCTTCGGGTACTCCATACGACATCAATGCGCTTCCAACTATGACGTTATGTCGTTACAACTAATCTGAGACCTATAATATATGACACACTCGTGCTTTAGACACTGACCGAGAAGTTTTTTGGTAGAATAACTGGATAAGAGGTCGGAACCTACCCAGAGTGGCTTGTAAAAAGCCCTACAACCCCTAAATAAAAAACTCACGAAATAGCAAACACCATTAAATAGACGGTCGAGGAATGGTGTAAACTAACTTTCATTAACTGTGTATGTAATACTCAATTTAGATATAAATGTCTTTAAATGTTTTTAAAACGTTTAGTGTGCCTTTTTTTTAAAGCTCAATTTATTGTTTGGTAGTTCGGTTCCAGTTAGTCATACTATGTCATTTCCGTAATTCTTCCTTTTAATAGAGATTTATAAAATTTCTTATATTGCCACGAGGTGATATAGACAGCAGTGGTGTGGCGCAGAAGACATAATGCGCGAGCGCCGTGACGAATCCAACATGGCGGGCTCGCGGTTTGGCGGTCGTTCACCCGCACCCGGACGAAGCTCTGATCGCATGCGCCCGCACAACATTTTGTTAATTTTTAAATAGTGCACGTAATATGTAATGAAAGATATTTAAAAAAGTTATTTTGGTAACTAAATAAAAAAAGCACTTATATTCAAATAACTATTAACAATTACAATTTATTATAATAATTATAACGGTATCAATCTAAGTAGTTACAAATTTAAAAATCACTTAAATATGATATAAATTGGAATTCGTCAGTGCAGTCGTCCAAAACTGAAAATATAAAGAATATCGCAACATGATGAATGAGTCTGATATTGTCCAAAACTATTAGGGTTTTTATAAAACCTCTTTCCACGTGAGAAAACGAACCCATCGATTTTGAAAAATTAAACACAAGCTGTGTTATTGTGCCAGCCGATTGTTTCGCTAAGAAGGATTAAATTGTGGGAAGCAATTTTCAACTGATTCATATTATTCATATTCCCTTAGTGATGTTGAAAATGGTTTTAATTTTACATACATAAATGCACGTATATTCATACATCTTTCATTTCTAATAATTATACGGATCTCTTTATAAAACAAAAACCTAGCATTTTGATTTCTGTATCAAGGATTAAGATTAAATTATAGGTACATATAAATAATTAATTAATCTAATTTTTTAATATAAGTTATTTATTTACCACAGTACACAAAATACAGCAATTGAAATATCATATCTCTTAGTAAATCACAGGGGTCCAACTCCAAGTCCTAGCTATAGCCGCAGATATCTTCCTCGTACGACTGATTACGCGTTTTTGCTGTTTTTGAGTCTAGTGCTGTATTAAGAATGTATAAGCATCGCTTTCGTAGCAATAAGTATTAATAAACATTTGTACACCCTCACCGCTCAATACAAATTAATGTACTACGTCTGTGTGCTGTTTTAATTTATGTATGTTGTTTTGTTTTGTTTTCTAGTGTACAATGCTGAGACGGCCCAGCGGTTAGAACGCGTGAACTTTAACCGATTATCGTGGGTTCAAGCCCGGGCAAATTTGAAACTGAATTTTCATGTGCTTAATTTGTGTTTATATTTTATCTCGTGCTTGACGGTGAAGGAAAACATTGCGAGGAAACCTGCACGTTATTTAATTAGTTAATTTCACTGAAATTCTGCCACATGTACACAAACGCGCATTGGAGCAGCGTGGTGGAATAAGCTTTAAACCTTCTCCTCAAAAAAGAAGAGTCCCAGCAGTGGGACATTCACAGGCTGTTACTTATTTTATTTTTTTACTTGTACAATAAAGCATACTGACTTGTATTTTGATATGTATCCCGTATCGTATTTTATAAGTATTTGAATTGTTCAACATCATGACTCCACCTTAATAACATTACAAAATATTTTTTTTATATTACCTACAAGTTTACCTGCAATTTTGCTCTGTGATTTTTATGGAAAAAAAAATAAATGTCATTTTCTGATATAATACTAGCTGTACGTACGTCCTTATTTTTTTTTTATTTAGTCGAAAACTTATGTTCCAAAGATTATGAATAAAATGTTTTGGATATAATTTGCGTACAATCCGTTCTTAGTGTTCTAAGTCGCGAAAGAAGTGAATGCTATATGCTTTGCTAAATTTCAATTCAATCAAACATATAGCTTCGGAGATCAGTGATATTTCGCTTATTTGTATATTATATAACTGAAATCTTATAGGTAAATAAAATATATAATTTTAGTGTGTTAAGTCAGATTTCAATGAAAGAGTATTTTTGTATAACTCGTTAAAATTAATATACTCGTACAGCTCTATCGTTCATATATTAATGAATATTTTAAATTATTATTTCTAAATAAGAAAAATAGTGCCCGCTAATTATCTTCTTTATAAATAAGCAATCGTTACATGGCATACATTTTTAAATATGGGTATAAAGATACATACCTATAAGTACACATATTAGCACTATACTTTTATAAGCTTATAGGGTTAAGCGTTCAAGAATATTGTCAGTCAGGCGACTCGGGTAGGTACGTAGTTCAGATTGGTACTCGTATTTGTATTGCTTTTGTAACCCCTTTTACAAGATCCGGGGCCTCCACAATAGGGATTTCTAAAAAAAAACATAAAGTGAACTTGACAAGTTAGTTAAGCAACTTTTATATAATATGTATATAGTACCTTTAATATATTAATTACATTATAATTATAGTACCTATAATTTATTAAAATACAAATACAACTTCTTAATATGACATACTTACATGATTGTATGAAAAATTTACTGTTAAATTGCAATAAATTTTTAAAAAATATTCTGACTGAAAAATAATTAGGAGCCTCCATATTTTTATTGACCCAGGACTTCCATATTTACTGGAACTACAAGTAAGAGAGAACTAGAAGTAAGTATTACAAGCATATTTACAAAAAAAAGAATAGCTATATATAATAGCTTACTGTGAGAATTCATAATTATTTTTTCTCAGTATCTCAGCATCATTATTAAATAATATTGAATTAAATGTAATAATACTTATAATGTTCTGCAGACCGATTTCGGCGACGGCGGCCAATCACAAGAGAGATTAGCCTACTGCGCAGGAGATATTATAGTGCACAAGTGTGTGAGCAAACACAGGTGCACTCTTTATTCCCTAATTCTCATAATCCGATGGGACGGCAATTTGACACGACCGGAAAGAGCTTAGGCGAGTCTGAGGCACCCCCCCGGTGTACACACTTCCAACTTCCGGACTCCAGGCTGCTACTGAGAAGTTTCGACAGAAAAACTCAATCACATTTTATTGGCCCAACCTAGGATTTGAACCCACTGCCTCCGAGTCTGCGGCCTTACATGTAGCCACTAGACCAACGAGGCAGTCAATTAAATGAACATTAACATAAAAGTAAACTTTGCATTATATATTAGCCTATATTTAATTGCGTGGAACATACGGTGCTGCATAGCGGTCGAAAAGTTGGAATTGCACTCGGTTGTTTATTTTTTCTCTTTTTCTGTGGTTGCAAAGATGAGCTGTCAGTTCTCAGAAACAGGGGGCAGGCCATGCTGAGCCGGTTACCCAATGCGCAGCTCATCTGACGTCACTGCACTGACTCACATTTTTAATGTAACTAGAAATATACATAACAATATAGATAGATCTATATATCTACACAACCTGTTCATATAAGGATGTTTTTTGCTTAAAAAATATTTGTTATTTGCATTTTTAACAATTTACACAAAATTAAACATATTTTCTGCTTGTTTACGCCGTCTCAGGAACATAATATGACTTTTATGAAATATATTCACCATAATTATATTTTACATCACAGGTTACATTAATTAATTTTTTCCTCCAAAATGCATCGGAAGAATAAAAGCTCCGCAAAGCGTAATGAAATCCGTTTTAGAATCCGATGGCTGACACAATAAATGACACGAGTATGATTAACCAATTACCACCAAGGAATTTATTTGACTTTATTCAAGCCCGTCTGAATAGGTACCACCCACTCATCTTATATTCTATCGCCAAGTAGCAATTCTTAGTATTGATTGTTGTTTTCTAGTTTAAAGGGTGGGTTAAATTTGAACACTGGGTCAGTGTAATTAGAGGCACAATATCTTAGCTCCTACGGTTGGTGGTGCATTGCAATGTCATAGATGGTTAATATTTCGTACAATGCTAAAGACATGGGCAGTCGTGACCACGTAACATCAGATGGCCCACTTGCCAGTCCGCCTACTTAATACAATTATAAAAAAATATGTTAATATGAGCTTTTCTTTAAGCATAAGTATGTCATATTGTATTTTATTACTGGTGGTAGAGCTTTGTGCAAGCTCGTCTGGGTAGGTACCACCCACTCATCAGATATTCTACCGCAAAACAGCAGTACTTGGTATTGTTGTGTTCCGGTTTGAAGGGTGAGTGAGCCAGTGTAATTACAGGCACAAGGAACATAACATCTTAGTTCCCAAGGTTGGTGGCGCATTGGTGATGTAAGCGATGGTTAACATTTCTTACAATGCCAATGTCTAAGGGCGTTTGGTGACCACTTACCATCAGGTGGTCCATATACTTGTCCGCCTTCCTATTCTATAAAAAAAACAGTACTTTTTTTTACGATAGAATATTACTTATTAAAATAGAATAGTACGAATTTATAAAGAAGAAGAAAAAGAATTTATAAAATTAGATATTATATTAATTTTATTAAACTTCAAAATGTATTGAATTTCTTCAAATGAGTGAATCTAACTCATTTTGGCGGACGGAAAAACAATAGAAAAATGGCGGAAAACCGTTTTTACTTTTATTTATCTGTTTTTAAAATGTCATATTTTTAATGATATCGAAACCAGCCAGATACGATCAGTACAATCATAGAGATTTTACTGCAAATTTTTGATTTGTAATTAAAATTTAATGAAACTAAAAGGAAAAATCCGACACAAGCCGAGAAATTTAATGTCAATGATGAAGCTCGCTCTGGCCTACCTGTAACGGATTAAACCTATACTAAGGAGTGACTACAAAACTATTTTGAGCCACTTAAAAAAGTTACAAAAAAAAGCTCAAAGATTTCATTGTGTGCCACACGAGCTCACTGAAAGAAACCTAATAAATCGTGCACATTTACGATTCTCTATTGAAACGTAATGAAATCTAACACGGATTAACTCGCAATAAGGTGATGCGGTGTGTACCATGCACAATGTTGAATTAGAAGGGCATTAATTATGAGGTTTTACCACCAGGCAAAACCATCGATTCGAACTTACTAGCAGTTGATAAAACTCAAGCAAGAAATAGAGCTAAAACTGTCGGAAATCTTCAACAGAAGGTCTGGTTTTTATTATGAATCATCATGATCATACGCATTTTTAGCTACTTGGAAAATATTGAGAGAGCTTGGTTGGGAAGTGTTTAGAATTCAGAATTCTTTAGGTAGTGTTAAGGTAACATGAAGAGATAACTGCCAAACTTCTTGTTGCAGTTTTATGATCAGAAGTCCCAAAATTGCACAAGTTATTGAACAATATGGCACATATATATATTATATCTTGAACTTGTATATAAAATACGAAAAAACTTTTTTCACGACCTATTATATAAATCTGTAAAATCTATGTATATATGTCATAAAATATAATTTGGAATTATACACGATTATTTGTACCATTAGTCCGCTTTAGCATTTTCCGAGATGACTCCGGCCTTTAATATTTTTTCCTTGACACGAAACGACCAATATGTTAACGCATATAACGTGTCACAATAGAGCTCAAGTCGATTTTAAGCAAACCAGTGGTTGTCCATCAGTTCCATTGCTATCATCGCAACTAATTCCAAAGGGCTAAATAAGAGCAGGAAAGTCCATGGTAGTTAGAGCCTTTTTTATTGTATCAAGCAAGCATATACAAGCCTATACTTCTTACCAATTGAAACAAGTTTCATCTTATTTTTTGTGTCAAAAACTCAAAATATGAAACAGTGCGATAAAAAAGCTTTCTGATATAGATGCTCGATATACAGGCATTATTTTAGTCAAGTCTTTAAATAATTTTGTTTCATTTGCGTAAGTGTAATTAACTTATATTAAGTAAGTAAGTGTAATTAATTAAAGTTATAAGATCAATCTTTCACTAGTCCCTTTGACATAGAACAAAAATAACTCAAGCCCAAGATGAGCCTTGTACCGCGCAAGGTGATATTGTCAAAAAAAATAAACAACGCTTAGTTACAATTTCGTACACAGTAATACGATAAGCAAGTTACTTTCATATCATGTCATGTCATGTCATGCCTTATTTTATCAAATGTTTTAGTAAAAATCGTTGTAGAAATCTACATCATTTGTCATTAACAGTTTGTTAATGCTGGTAGCTATTAATACGATCTACTCAAGAACTAAGGTTTTGTAGGTTAAAGTATTTGATGCAGTATTACTTAATTTAAACGCAGGGGGACTAAGAGGTCTGTAAAATTTTATTTTAATTTTATTTTACTATAAACATAGGCGATAATTAATAGCACTTTAAAAAAATATCTGTCTGACTGTGCACACACAGCACGAAAACTATTTAGTGGATTTTAATTAACCGATCGTAACAATATCTAAAGATAGAACTGGTCAACGACTTTTCTGTACACATTTTGGAGATCTATAATGTCATATAAAAAAATCTTTTAAGTACCTATATAAATGTCACAATCTGACAGCCTTCGCTTAGAAAGTCCCAGACCGACAATTTTTCTATCGGGCTATCTTAACATAAGATACAACAAATAAACACTAAATTTACAAATATATCTATATCTATGTTTGTTCTCAAACTGTATCGTTTTTTTTTAAGTTTCAATCAAAATAATTATTTGATTTTGCAGAATTATCTGAAAAAAAACTCATCAACATCTTATTTACAATACGATGTAAGTATGATGTAATTTGAACTATCATTATTGATAAACAATTAGTACAATCATTATCAGCTTGACATATTTTTTAATAAGAATGAATAATATACAACAAAAAGATATAGATTTATTATTTATCTACACATACCTCGGTATAAAAAAAGTAATTACCTACCTACCTAAAATTCGTAACATGTTATGTGGTAATCTACTTCTACGATTCACTTAAATCCGTTCATTTGAGTATTATGTTATTACAAACGTCTAGATATAAGAACCTAACTTCACAAATGGCTTGTAATATAATATTACCTACCTACAAACTACGATGTTTTTCAAACCTACCTACGATATAGGAGTATTATCTAGGAGCAAAGTGAAAATGAGCATTGTTATTTATTTATGCCTCACAATATAATTAATAAAACTTATGTATTATAAAAAACACCTATTCTTTTTAAAAATAATATTAATAGAAATTAGTCGATATAGTCAGTATAGAAATAGAATATTTTCATAAACTAAAAAGCATTTCGTGATCACGGATGTTAAAAACAAGATTTGTAGACAAGTTCGTGAGTCATCTATCGACTTCGAATACCGGCAAGCCAATAATAGAAAAAAATATTCGTGTTTTTTTGCACTGGACACACTTAATTATATTTAACATATCACGTCAAGGCGAGCTCTGAGCTATTGAGTCGACTTGTTAGTTATCCGCCTTCAAATAAATAGTTTAATTTTAATAACAGCTTTGACAGCTATGGTAAAACTTATCATATAAAACCAATATAATTAAGACGGTTATATGATTTCAATACAATTTATAGCCTTCCTCACTTGGTAAAGTTGTTCGCGTTGTCTTTGTTGCGCCGGCGACGGTCGGCGCAGGCGCACCCGACGCCGGTGAGTCAGGGGGCGGTGCTAAGGGCGCTACGCCCTGTCCCGCCCCGCTCCGCCCAACCAGCCATCATTTTGCCGCGCTTTTTTTTCAATCAAATTATACCTGCGTCATTCTAATGTGTTGTCAAACAGTGGTGTACTCGCGTCAATGAGATATCCAGACATTAGCTGTGTTACTCAGCTTGTTCCGTGAATTAAGCAATCGTGTTTGATACGCAGTTAAAAGTTTCTCAGCATTGTATTAATTTGTTCATCTAATCAAAGTAAGATCGTCGAGTGTTGTCGAGCATCGCTCTTGGTAAGTATCCACACCGTATTTTAAAAGTTTATTTATAGATTTTAATAAGGTTTATTTAAAAAATGAGTTCCAAGTTCATTCGATCAAAATAAAGGAATATATTGAACTTTTTCACGGATGTTAGAGCATTTAAAAAAACTATCAGATCCCTGGCACGAAATGATCTTTTTATTGATAATAGTTTGATACCGGTACTAAGTAGGTATACCAGAAAAAAACACTCAAAAAGCAAACATCAATGTTCAAATATTTAACTCAATCGGATGAACGATGCGCACGCGCATAGAATACAAACTACAAGCATTATTTTGTTATACATGAAACTTGTAACACCGTTCCATTCATTCTTAATAATAGCGAACGCACTTAATTAAAGTAATTATTGGTACCTACATGTACATTCATAATTGTAATCGCTTCTTTCTAATTTATTTGATTGAAAAATAAAACATAAATACTCATACCGAATAATTCTGTTGCTAGGTCAACTCGTTGACCGTCCTTATAAAGCATTCGCGATAAGTGTTCATTATAATATTATTACTGATAAGCGTGTGAGCGGTGACCGAGTGAGACAACAAATATTAGCAACTATTAAGTTCCGTTACGCTTAATAAGACACTAAATCGTCTTTTATGTATCTTTGTCCATGATTTATGTGAATTTGTCTACCGATTCAAAATTTAAATAAAGATTTCTATTTTTGTTTTACATTTAAATCTCAACAAAATTAATTTATACAATTAAGATTTGTTAACTTATTCATTTTATGTCGTACACCAGGATTAAACGATGGAAAGTCTAATCGTAAGATACCCAAGACATCACGTCCTTATCTTATTCATTTAAAAGTACTTACTACCCTACTTATAATTTTGCTAAATATTTACTTGCTTACCTATTATGTACATTTCAAGGTTTTTTTTTATTAAGTATAAATACATATATCTATTACCTACACAGGTCGCAATTATTCGCTATATGATATATGTTTATTTCTACATATATATTTTGGATAATATTGCCTTATTGGATATTGTAGAAGGATTTTCGTTTAATTAGACAAACCAGTATCGGTGTCTTTGAATCTCGCCTATTGTATTTTGTTGACAGAGTTCTAAAATTCGCACATTTCAAATTATGTAAGTTTCAAACTCGACCTTTTAAAAATGTTTTGTAAAAAAAAAATTATATCAATATTTTTATCTTAAACATAATCTAAATTGATTTGGTTCAAGGATTGCTACATTGATTCAACTTGGGTATTTCACGTCAGCTACATTAAACAACGAGTTGAATAAAAAATTTATGACATTCGGTTGCCATTTCAATCTTTGTATCTTTAATTTAAGTGACATCATTGTGACCATTGTTATTGTTAAGAAAAAGGAAAAAGAATATCAACTTAGTTTAGTTTAATTGTCACAAAACTAAATCTTTATCAAAATAAATAACATACTAATTTTAAACGCTTTATGTACATAAATAATTCGCATAGACATATCGAAAAATACACGTGTTGGACGTGTCTAAGCACTGTAGGGCCGAATAGATTGGTTAGCGAATGTTTATATCTCATTAAAAAAAACTAACAGGGGATAAAATGCTAATTTTACCCGTACGATATCGGGACTTGCAGCTAGTTCATAATGTAAAAGTTCTATTATGTACCTATTAACCTATTCCAATGTCAGAAAGAGTAAAGATAGAAGAAATAAACAACCTTGATCTTCAATTAACGAGAAATCATTGATCGATAGATCTAAAATAATCTATGGTATTAATTATAGATTTGTTAAAAAATGCGTTTTTGATTTCGGCAAAGTTAATTGTTGTCGGAGCTTTGGAAGTGGATTGGCATCAATTATTAAGTAAACTGTTGTGTTATTAATAAAGATATATTCATATATATGTGTATCAAGAACTGTTTGCAGTGATTAATATAACATAGCTATTAGCAAATCTCATTAAATATGTAAATCTAAGGTTTGCTTATCTCTGCCCCTTCTGCTATTTGAATAAGCATGTAGAGACATTTTCGTCATTTCTATTTAAGTCAAAGTTTCACTAAATGGAACGCTATTAATAAATGCTTTTTTTAAAAAAAAAATATTATATATATTACAATATATTTTATATACTATAAATATTACAACATAATTAATTATACTAATAATGGCAATACTAAAATGTATTTAGATATAAGAAGAAATTAATTCAAACTAATTATGGATATAGAAAAAACAGGTACCGATTACATGATTATAGTCTCATGGTTTGGTGCAATATTACAGGATTGACATTCCAGTCGTTTCTTGACAATATTTTTTTTTGCTTCAATCTCGTAACAAAATTAATTAATTTATAATTAATCTCTATGGATTCTAATGCTTTAGAATCAAGGTAATTTTTACTTTTGATTTAATCCATATTTAAATATACTTTGATAATAAAACAAATGATCACATACAAAAATGATTTTAAATTCTTTTTTTGGTGCAAATGACAAAACTTAACTAATTGAGCGAAAAATAAAATGTTACAATCCTTTTTAAATGCAACTAAATAAATTAAAATTTACAGGGTACATATTAATGACAATTTATTAAATAAATATTAACCCTGACTTCTTAACTAACAATAATCTTTGCAAACAAAGAAACGTGTCTTCTAAATCAACTAACTATTCACTTAAAAATATTATTTTACTTTAATATTTATTTTAAATAAATTTAAAAAAAAAATTCAAATCATGTATTTTTTACATTTTCCTAATAAAGATTCGTAAGGATAAACTGTGAGAAGAAATGCTATTGACTAAGTATATAATATTTTGTCAATATACAATTTTTCTTTAGTCTTACCATATATAGGTATACTTTTTTTTATTCTCTGACATTCAAGATTTTGAAAACGTTGTAATAATATACAATAAGAAATACCTCCATGAAAACTACACCAAAATAAAAAGAAACTTGTAAAGTATTGAAATAGTCAATACTTTTTCATACTTGTAATATAATTAAAGCCCTCCAATTAAAAAAAAATATAGGTCATTTTGTGTTGGTAATCATGCCTTGTAAAACATGAAATTGTGTATTATAATCTCTTTTTTTATGTGACATATTTTCTTTATTCCCTTGTAATTTAAAATCAAATCAATAATAAAATAAATGCGAGTAGGTTAAATTAAACATTCAAATATACTCTGGCATATATTCTGGCATTCCCAATTCAAAAGTTTAATTTCTCAGGTACAAATGAATACTACTGTTATGTAGTACTCGCTAATCGTCCCGGTTTCGCACGGGCAGATAAGTAGAAAAAAGTATTTTGGAAGGATTTGCGTCAAATCCGTTTTTAGGGATTATTATTTTATATTATTACGTTTAATTGTGCTACCTGCTGTTGAGCTATATAATATTACAGATACCTATTATGAACTAATATTATAATATTAATAATGTTTTACCATCAAGGGGTGAAAATATTACTCTCTCTTACTATTAACTAAAAATAGCCATTATTTCTAAAGCTTGTAAATAAGTTAAGATTCTAAAGCAACAGTAATGTGAAATCACTGGTGCATTTCTTATAATAGAAATTAGGTATTAAAATTTTATCATGCAATTTATTTACCATAATAAATCAGTTCTAATATATAATATAATATTAGTGTACAATATTTTACACTAATCTATAAATCCTTAACACTAAATATTTCTTAATAAAAATAGCATTGATAGAAAAAAATATACACGTGTCTCGAACTTTTCTTACCGTTCACTTCGCGACCTCACACGCTCGAAGGTCATTATTCTAAAATGAATCACTGGAACGCATTCCACATTTTGATTCGACTTCGACAAGAACTTTCTCGGCCTCGATGAGCAGACAATGTGGCGCCGGGATTATGAATGAACCGATTTAGGTTTAGAGCCTCAAGCTACGAAACAACAAGATTGCAATATAATAATATCGTTATTGCTAACTTGATTATTTTACAACTCAATCAAAATCAAATGATTTAAAGATCAATTCCACATAATACTATTTTCAAACAATTTTCATTCGTTGTTTCATTATATGAACAAATGAATTCATTTGATCATTTATAGTACTTCTGATATCACTATTCATTTTTAAGTAAGTTTATTTTTAACGACGCTTTTTATTATATAAAATTATAGTGACTAACAATAATTGTACAATAAGAACTATATCTAAGAATATGTTTCACGACCCGTTCAAGTTTCTGACCCAAGACCCTGTTGAATGACAAGAAGGCGTCGAAGCTTACCATCAAGCTCTACGGTGTGTGTATTGTGAACTCACTTTGAACCCTTGATTAATTTTCGTACATGTTTCACTCGCTAGAGACTATACCATCTCGGGCTATATCTATGGCTCTATAAGTCTCTATCTATGGCTCTATGCTAAACAACAGCTGACATAGTTTTGAGTTAGGTTTCATAATTAAATGATTAATACAATAATATAATTCAATATTATAATGCAAATGCAGAATCTAATTTTATTATTTTATCTGAAAGTATGGCTATAATTAAACAATAACATTTTGTGAAATTACCATAGTGCAAAGGAAATTGAAACAAATTATTGAAAGTAATTAGAAAATTACAAGATACTATAATGAATGTTTTAATTAAACGTATTCGAAATAAAGAGAGACCGATAAGCTTATCATCATCATCGCCTACTTAAAATTAAAATTAGAGATTACTTACAATATTATTTTTAATCATAACGTTCAATAAAAAGTTTAACTTAAAAATATAACATAATATATACTTATGCATAATACCCTTTGGTAGGTTGTTGCTTATTACAACAGGTATGTTTTTTAATATTTAAAATTAAACAATGATTGATGATAATTCTTATAAATTCAAAGAGAATAACGTTGATATAGTTATTTTATGTAAATACATAGCAATCTTACAGAACATGAGCGAGCGAGAGGTATCTGGTATACCTATCCTATTATTCTGAGCCGTGCTCTGTAGAGAAATGTAGTAGTAAGAATATAAATTACTTTTTACTAGATTTATTTTGTTAAGTTACTAAGTAGTTATAATAGGTATATTATGAAGTTAATCGTATGATTTTCTCTCTGAAGTAATATTTAGTACAAATTGTAATACAAGTAAAGGTAGTAATTTTTGTGATACTACTGCATATTTTAATATAAAAAAGTATTGCAAGCATATAATAGGTTTCCCCTTAGAGGTTTACTTAGAGCAATTGTGGAGCAATAAGACGTCACGTCATGAGGCTTTAAGCGAAGTGGCGTCGACCGCCAAAAATCGCGAACTAGATTGAACGGCGCAAGCACATTGGTGAACGTCAGATAGGGAAAACGCCCGCGTCGATGAAACATATTCGCGAGACGCCAATATTTCAGAGGCGAACGTATGTCCGCCCCTCCACAGTATGACAGTGACCCAAATGGAGCGCCAGCGCAGTCAGTTCCGTGAGCGCGCGACAGCTTGGTTGACGTATGCGCTTGGCTCGACACGCCGCGCTCTCGTGAGATTCTATTCGCTATCGTTATAGTGTGTTGTGCATTGGATATTGCCGTGTACAATGCAGTGAGTGAGCACTGGCCGGAGCGCCGGTCATGTGCCAACGCTAGATCGTCCTGGTGGTTGACCTTTCAAGGTAAGAAGGACACAAAAAGTGCATGGTCATATTTTACAACAAAAAAAAATATTAGCGTTAAATCGAAACACCTTGATTTATTAAATGATTATTGTGTTGCCATGTAAAATGTGACATCGACGTTTGTGGACAAGGTGATGAGTCAGCCGCATCTCGAATTTTCCTTTTGTGCAAATAATGACAGTGGAGAGGGCCGTGTCGGCGTGTCAGCATGTCGGTCGAGGCGACTGCGACGGCGGAGCGACGTCTGCCCGGCAACAAGTATCTAGCCTGTCGCCACGCCGCGCGGTGCTCCCGGGCTGCCGTCGGCTGCGCTGTACCAGCGGCGCTCTCGCGCTCGCAGCAAGCTAACGGAATCAGATTCCTCACGGCCGAAATTCCGTTGCGGACATTCACGCCACGACCGACTGAAATAAATCGCTCGTTTAACACAAATAGCACAGCATTGTCGCCACATTGACAGACGGACGAGTAGTTCCGCTTCTCTTTTTTCCGTCTCACTCTGGTCTTCGCTCAGTCGTTAAAAAGAAGCGTTTCCTCTGACGCAAGCATGCCGTCCGTCATATACCTAAACACAATTCCCTCGCTCTAGTATAGACAATGACACCGACTCTACTTCAATAAAATTATAATAATTACATTAGTGCTCGGCGTTGTCGTCACTTGGACAGAAATTTGATTCGAATCAAATAACCTATGTCGTAATGTAACTTGACTATGCTAATATGATGTGATGACGGTGATGGAAATATGAACAAAATTATTCTATGACTTAGATTGTTTGGCAAATAAAGTTATTTATTAATAAAATCTTCATATTGGTGATGACGGAAGATATATGATTTTTTATTGGAAGCCCAGAAAGGAGTTATTAGTGTCGTATTTCTATACGAAGAGCATAATTTTAGCAATCTTCCTGAGAGAGGGAGATGAGATGTCTATGTTCCGTGCAATGTATGTATAGGATATTACACGTATCATGCATGTGACGTCAGTCGCGATTGCGCGTCGCAGCCGCCCGCGCCGCCACCGCCGCCGCCGTCGGTCGATCGCTGAACTTTGTGGCAATGTCACTGATAAGAACAACGCTAATTCCAAGTAAAACGATGAGCACTCATAACTACAATACTTTTTTGCTATGGCATGTAAAAAATTAAAATGCATGCGTCTATGTCATGAAAAAATTATAAATTACGTTTTATGAAATATTTTCAAAATATACAGTATTTTCGCAGCAATGAATATATTATTTTTATGGTACTTTCTTATCGGTCTTTTAAACATTTTTTCTTTTCTTCCATTTATAATAATTGTTTAGTTTAAATAATTTTATTGTGTAGGTATGTACGACTCGAACGTTGTCTCTGTATGTTGCTAATGACTGATTCAGAGACATGTCCATTCCTGTTTTGCCGAGCACTTGCTTGCGTTTAGCCAGAGGTCATTATACGGCCTCAACACGTTTTTTTCTTCATCCTCAATACTTCAAACTAGTAGGTGATTTGGAATTCAATCTACCTATTTAAAAGTGTTGCAGAATACATTATTATTTACAATACTTACAAACATAAAATTTAAATGAAAACGCTTCATTCAATCGGCAAGAAGTATAAATACCATTAATCATTTATATTATAATGTATACATTATACTGTTACTTCTGAGTAAAAACAATTCAAATGTTAATTTTAATATTATTAGCTTTTATGGAAGAATCTTCAATGCAATCCAGTAAAAAAATTTTTTTTTTCTTCTATAAAGCATTGGCACCTATTATATCACTTTTGTTTGTTGTACATATGTTGACAATGAACGTTGAAGTTCGCTCACATTTATTTAATCAATATTCTTAAATATATATATCGTTCCAAAAATATTACTATCTTAGTAATATTTTTTAGTAATATTATTTATTATTTCTTAGTAATATTACTATCTTAGTAATATTTTTTGTATTTTATATATCGACCCTTAAAAACTTTAAAATAGACAAATCAATCCCATTATTATATAAATTTAACACAAATTCACAGATAAATTTTCTTTTTTTTTATATAAAATAGGAAGGTGGACGAGCATATGGGCCACCTGATGGTAAGTGGTCACCAAACGCCCTTAGACATTGGCATTGTAAGAAATGTCAACCATCGCTTATAGCCAATGCGCCACCAACCTTGGGAACTAAGATTTTATGTCCCTTGTGCCTGTAATTACACTGGCTCACTCACCCTTCAAACCGGAACACAACAATATCAAGTATTGCTGTTTTGCGGTAGAATATCTGATGAGTGGGTGGTACCTACCCAGACGAGCTTGCACAAAGCCCTACCACCAGTAAATGTTTTTTGTTTTGTTTTTTTTTTTCAAGTTAATTAGTAAAATTAATTTGATGACATAGTTTATGATGAAATTATAACATATTACCTATTTATAATTATCTATATAACTTCAAAAGCTTAATTTATAAAATGTGTTCCCCCTGTTTATGACAATTTAGATTCGTATCAGACGGCTGATCACACGCATAAAGGGCTGATAGATAAGCGCGATTTTCAAAAGAAATAATGCATTTTAGGAATTAAAAAACCTTTTATGATAAAATTACGAATTATATTATCTTTTGATTGACAATCTTTAGTTTAGCTTATTATACTTTATATTTTAAAATATTATTCAGGATTTGCTACAGTGTTCTAATTAGTTTTTTCACAAATCTTTAAAAGTTATATTGCAATATTCTAGGATCTCTATGAAATTAATTAAATCTACACTTCTAAAACAAGCCAAATTCAGAAAGTTTGTTTGAATATTTTGCTGAATATTAATCATAAGACAAGTATAACATATTGCTTATTCTGTAGCAAATATATTTAACTTAGAATAACAAACATAGTTGTCCTGTAAGTGTTAAATAAAATAGATCTATAGATAATCATTATTCGCGAGTGCATTTCGTAAAAAAAAACTGTGATAATACAAATTTGATTTCGATTTGAAAAGCGTCAAAGAACGAAACAAAAAAATACCTACCGACTGATTTATACCAGCCGAATATTTCATAAAAATCGTAAACATTATATTAGTTAAAATTAAAACTCAATCAAAATTGATGAATGATGAGTATTTACATTGGACAAAGTGAATCCGTTTTTGAGCGCATTAGCGATGTAAGGTGCCTCATGCCATATAAACGGGCAGAGGTTATCGTGCGAGGGCGCTTGCCTTGCTTTCAAGTCGAGACTTGTCGAGCTAATGCCTAGCGACGATTAGTCATCCGATACATATTCCAGAACCAATGTCTGACCTTTTGTACAAAACATACAAAAGGTCAGACATTGGTTAAATGTAATTATTTAAAGAAATTAAGGTTAACCTAATTGCACCCTTGTAATGATTGAATAATTGATTGAAATTAAATTATAACGATAGAGAATAAGATATTCTTTCTTATAACACTTCTACCTATGTAGTATATTAGAAATTGATAACTTTTTTCAAAGTTTTCTTAAATAGTAAACATGCATCAGCAAGTCATATTACACATCTCTACTAAATTAATTTCTTCTAAAATCTAAAAAAGGTCAATACCCAATTGGTAATTTAACATAAATTATAGTACTAACGCATTCAATGTTTTCTATTTTTAAGATTTAAAGTGTTAACCAAGAAGATTGCGATTTCTATAAAGGATAGAGTGGGAGGCTGGGAGGCTAGGTGCTATGTCCGAACTCAAAATGAATGAGTCACAGAGCCGGTTTGTCGCTCGCCGGGCACCATAACTGAGGGAACAAAAATAATAATTTACATTTTATTCACAAGTTGGTTTTATTATTATAACTAAATATTCATTAAGAAAGATTGAAAATTAATTAAATTAATTGATTGCAGAAAACAAGACCATATATATATTAAATGTTATATTTGTTCTAGGTATAGGTAGATATTAACACAGGATGATTGCACTTTTCGTGTAAATAAAGTGTGTGAAAGGTTACATAAAAGTTTTGATAAAAAAACAGTAGCTTATTAACACAAATTTAGTTAAGTGATTTTAAAACAACACATTATTAATTGACCACAAATCATTCGCTAGTCACTACCATATAAAACAATTTATAACACATTAGAACCGGATTTTAATTTATGAAAAAAATCACTCGAATCAATTTATAATCAAACGTCATTTAACATAAATTATGGTGAGACCTGTCTTTTTAATATTAATTAATAATTGTGATCTAAGTACGAATTTGTCAAAAAATTATAAATATAAATATATGAAAGTAATTTATTCGTCCAGGTAACAAAATACTTAATTCAAAATAAATTTTGCAAATAATGTAATGTTTACTAATCTGTGATTTTATCATTATACCGAATACGAACGCTTTTTTACGGACGTTTCCAACAGCTCGAAAAACGGATCTAGAATATACCTAACAGCGTTTCCATTCACATTCTCAAGTTACCTTTACGTTTACTTTATATTTTAATTTCATTTCAACTAAAAATATTAACGAGTATCGAAACTGTTTCATTTATAGAAAAAAACTTCTGAATAAAACAAGTAGACTGTTGTGTGAAGAGCTGCCGTCAATTCCCGTCGGATTGGATATTTAAGTACGTTATCAGCTTATTAATTTTCTTTCGTCGAGTATAATAGGTTATCAGATAAAGATAGTGAAGGCAGTTTGCTCTTTTATAACCTGCTGTGACGAGAATCAAGTGCGCTGACACTGACTACATTATTTATTGTACCAGAGAACTTATAAATTATTCAACGTTTCTTATTGAATGTTTCTTTGGTCAACTTTATATAAATTGATCTTTACGTAACATTTTTATTTTTATATTGAAACTATTTTAATAGAAGTTTAATTTTTATAATGTATGTATACATTATAAAATTACAAATTAAAATTATTTCCACAAATATGGATGTTTGCAAAATTTCAAGATGATCGGTTGAATAATTAAGAGTAGAGTTAAAATATTGACGATTCAAAACAGCTTTTTTGTAAAGCTTGCTTAAATAAAATACATTTGATTTGTGAAAGCGTAACAAACCATACTTGATAATATTATAGTCGGAATAACGACGCTTTTAAT
The DNA here is from genome assembly GCF_905147045.1 of Nymphalis io. Taxonomy (NCBI): domain Eukaryota; kingdom Metazoa; phylum Arthropoda; class Insecta; order Lepidoptera; family Nymphalidae; genus Nymphalis; species Nymphalis io. The sequence goes on along the minus strand of NC_065902.1, from coordinate 4,256,592 downwards.
TAAAATCAGTTTATTTTATATATATATATATATTACCCTTAAATAAAGGATTGTCTAATTTAATATATTTTTAATTAAAAAATTGTATTTATACAACACAACACTTTGTATTCAACGCATTTAACATTTTAGTGTTGAAATCCGGATATATCTACAGGAAACATCACGCCCACGTATATCTTTCTCTTGTATATTATGAAGGCATACGCGTCATTACACCCAAGTCCCAAACAACGCTAAAGTTTCTCAAATCTTTTAATACAAGCTTCCTCATATTTTTAGAAACTATATTTTTGAACTGAATGGATAAATGTAACCTTACAATGATGTTGTGTATAGTTTTATATATATGTATATAATGTTGGTTTCTTTAAAATATTTCAGTCACCCCGAACACAAGATTAATAATAAACACAAATTAAATATAAAACTCAGTAGTGCTTGCCCGGATTTTAACCCGCGATTTTTCGATTAAGATCCACATGTTTATGGACTAGGCAATCTTGGCTCTCAACACTCATATAGCCTTTACTATACTAATTTAGAGTTGTATATTTAAATTCAAGTATTTGAGCTAGGCCGACTAAGCGACGCGGCCGCAGCATTGGAGCGCGTGATTCAGTGGGTGCTGGCTGCTGAGCCGTGAGCGCTGACGTGGGCGCTGCGTCAGCAACACCGCGTCATCGCTGACACCGTCACACGTATATTTAGATCGGAATGTGTTAAACTTTGCACATCTCATTATTACATTTTCCGGAAAAAATTGGCACCATTTCAAAACTTTTTTCAACGCTATTATCAATACAAGTAATCATGCAGATAAAGAAACTAGGTGACTAATCAAATCTATTACTTATCTTTGTACCAACCGGTTGAAATATAGTAAAATATTATTTCATTTAAATATACATTACATTAATATATTACATCATAATACAAGTTTATCTACAGCAGTAGCCTAAAAACTTTGTATAACTTTGTATTTATATATTTTTGGCATAACAAAAAGATTAAATAAATCTCAAGTTATATAATATTTTACAGGGTTTGAAGAAATGAAAATATTACCGAACTCACACAGTTATTGATATATGTATTATCTAATATAAATTTTAATATCGATTATATTTGCTTAACTATAAAAATATTTAGAATAATAACCGGCTCAGAATAATCTATCTCTTTTAGCCTAACCATCATAGTTCGAATACAAATAACAATTATTACGCAAAACCTACCTGTATAAATTTAAAGTATTTGTACCTATTTTTATAACTTTCATCGCATATTCTGTTAATATGATATCTAGAAAAATTATTTTTATCAACTAGTGTTATATATTTATGTGTTCTATAGATAATGTTTTGCAGGAAATCAGATAAAAATATTTTGATATTCAATCTTATCATTTATATGTTGAGAATCTTAATTGGGCCTTTGAACTAAAGATTAAAATAAAATGCGTTACCATTAAATAAATATAATGCAATCAAATAAATTATCTAATGTTATACGTATTAAGTATCATTCATCGATGATAAACATTTAGCAGTTGGAAACAAACAAAGTAATAATTTAAATGAATAAAAACATAGATAATAAATTTAAAAGCATTCATAAGCGTGCATCTGCTTGTGGCTTTATTATTATTCATTTTATATTTAACTTAAACATATTTTTTTAATATGTTATGTAAAATTAATCAGTAAAAATAAGTATCACGATATAAAATTATTAAAAAAATCATCCCCATCAAAGTATTAAAACATATTATAAATATATTAATGTATACAAAATACTTTATAATAATAATGATATCCTGGGACATTATTCACACACGGCTATCTGTTCCCAAATTAAGCAGAGCTTGTACTATGGAAACCAGACAACTGATATACTACATATACTGCTTTTCTTTTGTAAATACATACTTATATAGATAATAGGTCATGTGAAATATTTACCATATTATTGTATACAGCTATAATTATCCTTTGTTTTAAAATCTTTAAATAAGATATTCCAAAAATATGTCATGTACAAAACCGGTTCTTATAAAGTTATAAAATACACATAAACTTGTCATTTTTTAAAGCAATATCGAATTTCCTAATCCATGATGTAATAAATTATGCCTTATTTACTATGAATTCATGAAGCCATTAAACATGATGAGCCACATATAAGTTGTATATATATTTTGTTATTGTACACTAACTGTGCTAAATATGTATTATAAAATAGGCGTTGTAATAAGTAGATGGATCTCATTTTTTGTCAATTCATTTCTAGATTTTTCTTGTTTAAAGTCTTGGCTACGCAACTGAATACGTTCAGTATAAATGCCCCAGTATTAGGAAAAGCCACCTGCTGCTATTATAAGAAATGTTACAGCTTGAGTCTAACGATGCAAGTCAGTGAGCTGTTTACTTTCTATAACATGACTGATCAAACACCTGGTACAATTAGTACTAAGATGTACGAGTAAATTGTATTATATATTATAAATGTTATTTATAAGTGCCGTGTTGTACTATATTATTATATACGACAAAATATTTCAAAATCATATTCAACCTGAGCAAATTTTAAGCATTAAGGAAATTTTATTAAGTAAAAAATAAAAGTCCTTATCGAGTAAGAAATTCGGTAAAAGATATTGGTGACTACATTGTATAGCGATGGGTAATTAGCTTACATCGCGATGCGGCGAGTTGGCGTTCCCTCAGGAATGTAGCCCGAACCTGTTCCTCAGCTGGTCACTGTGATGCAATGATAACCGTTGTCTCAGCGATCATTATTGTCATCGGTATTTTAATTGTTATTATAGAGATGCCAAAGTATATTCAGTATGCTTTGAAAAAACACAAGTTTGCGTTCTGGCAACATTTCTTTTCGACTAAACCGATCAGTTTTATTGAACATATCGACATAATGTTTTATGGCAAAAATATTAATTCGTTTCAGCGCGATGCGTAAGTAAATTGCATTTTTTTTTAATATTTTGCATTCTGCTTAATCTAAGGTTACATTTAAAAATATATTTATTGACTTAAGTCGCTTACGATTCGGCTGTATTTGTAGATAGATAAAAATATGTTTATCGGGTATAAAAATGACATTCTGTTTGTTCATAGAACCTTGATTATTCTGAATATGGTAAATGAATAAACAACAATTTAACATGTATTTAATCATGTGCCACTTGCCAGAACCACGCAGCCATTTGCAACCTCGTAAGAATAGATACGAACGTACAATTTATTATAAATGGATTTATCTTATAAGAGCTCATACACCTAGTTGCTATCGTCGTTGTATGACTGTTTGTCTATTAATAGAATTTTATAAATAAACGCTTAAAGTGAATTCAAACGGAACTCCGAATAATTCGATATTTTTAAGTATATTTCAAATATATCAACTACTGTTATATATTTGTGTGTTATTGATAATGTATTGCAGGAAATCAGATAAAAAATATTTCGATATTCAATCTTAACAATAGAATTTTATAAATAAATGCTTTAAGTGAATTGAAATGCAACTTCGATATTTTTAAGTATATTTCGTTACTGTTATTAATTTCACATTTTAATTAGTAAGTACCTACGTACTTATAAATCGGTTTCCAATGAATTAATTTTAAGAAAACAGACGAATAATTCGATGACCTGGTGTTAAGTAGTAACCTTCCCCTATAAACAACTGACACTGCAAGAAGAATAATTCACTTCTTACAACGTCAATTATATATACCGCCAACTGTGGGATCTATGAAGTTGTGTATTTATGACTATGACTTGTGAGTAAAAAATGAGAATGCACAGATTTTATATTTACCAGTATAATAACTGCGTATGGGTTACTAATAAACATAATTTTTCATGCAAAATGTACCAAATAAAGATTATAATATACATATAATGTTGGATTGAAATGTTAGATTGAATTTTAGTGTAGTGTTAGGTTAATATAATTTATAAATAAATTTCGCTTGCAACCCAACATTGCCTTGAACACAATATAGAAAGCAAATATATATAAACAAATACAATCAAAAACCAAAATTATACTTTCTTTATCTAATGTATAAAAATAAAGTAATATTAATATTACAATATAAGTATATAAGATTCTGGACAAGGATTTTTCGTCATCTTTATTTCCACCATTATGAAGAGTTCTTCTGCATTAAAAAAGAATATTTTTATTAATTCTTTGTCTGACTCTTGTCTAATCTAATGATATTGAGAATGAGCAAATCTGAAGTGACGTGCTATACTGAGAGTTAAACTGTTTGCGAGACGACTTCAAATTTTACGGACCCAACGAATTTGTCACCTTTTTATAAATTCATATTGTTGATTTTCATACACAGTTCGTGGGGTAGCTGATGTTAACACTTTTCTTGTCATCATGTAAGAAAAACTTACTAATCTTTAGGGCTTCATAAAAAATATTAAAGCAAAATAAAACAAAATATCACCAAGAAACATACAAAAGCAAAACATAGTTAGTAAATAAGAAAAAAACACGATTACTAATACGAGTACATCATTCAGGTGACATCATAATATTATTCAGTTTTATGATCAAATTGACTCTGATGCGAACGCGCTGCCCGTCATCATTTCCAGGAAAAACTCCAATTAGACATTAATATCAAGACTATTCTTGAGCCTATGCTCAACCAATATTGTTTGTTTTTCCATAAGATTATGATTAATGTTTATAAAAACGGCGATTATAGAATCTTTACCGATTATACGAATAACGCCCGTGTTAATCTCAGCTCTACCTTATCGGTCACAATAAATTCAAGAGATAATTGATAAAACTAAAACCGTTTCTTGATTAATTATTACGATATTGTGATTATTGAATAGAAATTGTATTCATTAAAACTATTTTCAAAGTATTATTCTAAACTTATTGAGTTAGTACGGTTTTTTTTCTTACAGATGAGTTTGGTGGAAATTACAAATACCGAATGAGACATAATGCTATCGCTGTAAGTATAATAGCATTTTACATAGATTGTAAAAACATTAGTATATATAAACTTATTCTGATATGTACTATATTTTTTTAATTACGGAAACTATTTAACTTAATTATGTTGCAATGATAGTAATTTATATTAACAATATGATACTTGACATCTGTTTTTTTATTTCATATTTTAGTTTCTCTTATCATATTTAACTCTTTATTTGAGTGATAAGTTAAATGCCTCAAGTATTCTTTACCAAATAAGGTCAATAGAATATTGATGTAAGAAATTATTGTAGGTAAGCTATTAGGAATAAACTCCAAACCTTCTCCTCAAAAGGGAGAGGAGGCCTTAGCCCAGCAGTGGGACATTAACAGGCTGTTGCTGCTTTTAAGCTATTAGAAAATAAGTATACACTAGAAAAACTGTATAATTTGAAATCATTGTAATTTTATTCAAACAAATTTGTATATGTTTTGAATGGATACATTTTGATTCTTTGTAACACAACGAAAGACGAAACCCATTGAAACGAAAGTGATAATAATATTTTCATAAAAACCATAACGTCACGTCCCTACGACCAGAGCATTCAAAATGATTTGACTCAATCACCACCAAAGCGTGTCTTGAATGTTAAGTATCGGTTGAATAAACGGAAGGACATGGACATCGTCAAAGGTCACTGTTATGTACAGAGGGTTCCGAAAACTGAGCGATTACAAACAATGTCCGCTCAAGTGTTACTAGGTACACATGCAACTTTTTCTGTTTCTATTCATCTATGTTTATCTAGTTAATTCTAAATATTTGTCCCGCTTAGTTAATAGTACGTTATGTTGTAACGAATATCGTTAAGGCGTTAATTTATAAGATAAAAGTATAAATTCGAACACTGTTTACTGTTAATCTAGGTACTGTTAACCTCATCTGATTTAATTGAGACTGTGCAGTTGTTGTTGACGCTTGCATGAAGGTTATAAACTTAGTACCGTCAACATACAATAGTTGACGCACAAGTCATATCTATCGTTATTTACAAATAAATTAAAAGCAACATTCTATTTATACTAATCATTAACTACAGTCTAATTAAAATATAATTTTTATTTTCCTTATAAAATAGTAAATTAGTAATGTTGTTAAAATAACAGCAGCAACCATGTTCTTTTTCTGACTTTACATCTCTGACAAATAGAAAAAATGTGATTTATGAAATAAATTTACTATATAAGTAATGTATATTTATACTTCTAAGCGATTAAAACTTCGAATACTTAGAACAAAATAAAAAATATATTTAACTGGTAGAATAAATTTACAATTGAATCATATTTCAATTTAAATTATGTTTAATAAAGGAATATTACGTTCATCATGCTAAACTAATATGTCAAAATGATAGCTACCTACCAACTTTGAATAAAATGGTGAATAGAAATTATGAAACATAATATCTAAATGAAAACGTTGATTCATGATATTGTCTATATAATATACATTTATATTGGTACTATTTAATAAAACAAAATATGATCCAACGGTCATGTTACCGCTATTGTTTTTCGTCGTCATCTTGTATTAATTTTTTGTAACTAAAATTGTTGTCCTTATATTTGACGTTTCTGCTTTATGACTCTCAGTAAATAAAAGTAATAAATAGTATATAATACTGCAAAAAGTTAATGTGATTTCGTGTCTTCTAAATTATAAAAAAAATATTAAGTCGATTCATATAATCGGAAATAAGTTAGTCAAGCTGAAGAAACTATTTACAATGAAGTTAAAACAATTCTTCAAACGCTGACTCATATTACCGGATGCAAGTCTAATAGATATGCATTGATAATTATATTTTAACCAAGAGTTGAGTACACCGAATATTAATACCCATTGAATTAACTTATTTTTTTCTTAACATTCTAGGAAGTTATAATATAATTCAATAATTCAGGAACGAACACAAGTTTGACATATTAACTAGGACATTAGAAATTTTAATTGGTATAAGAATCAACTTAATGTCATCTACATTACAGAGAAAATAAAATAAATACATAAATCGAATATAAAGATAGATTAATTCGAGTTGTTAATCTAGATTTATTTCAGCGAAACTATTAATTAGATTTAACATTTTTTCCATATTATTTAACTCTTCAGTTACAGCTCTAACATATTTTATAACAAAATATAATTAATGTAATTATTGTTAGTTACAAAATGAATAATTTACGACTTCATGCATATATTATTTCTTTGATTATTAAAATCATATATGTTTTTCTTTTATCTCTAAAATGTAACTAATGTCATACTTCAACAAACGATTTCAATATAAATATTTTTTTAGTTCATTTATAATCCTCAGCCATCTTGAGATATATATATAAATGAAAAATAATATTATATCAACGAACGCAAATTTAAATCCATCTTGAATACGATTAATTGATTTAAATCGATTTTCAATCTGCATCCTAATATCGAAATTTAACTGTTTCACCATTAGTAAATTACAGATTTAAATATTACGTTATTAGTTTTTCACTTACCATTATATTATATGTGTCCTTGTAACAGCAAAAATATAATAATATAAAATTGAAAATTAATAATTATTATGATAAGCCTACTGAATTAAAAAATATTTATAAAGAAAGTTTATTATGATCGAAACAAAAATTATATATTTAAAAATCTTGCGCACCTTTAATGCAAAAAGTGGTTTTAATATCTTTGTCAAAAATCAAAATCGACTTCTAGCTTATTAAAACACATTAATTTAAATTTTCAATTCATCACTTATTTTTAAAAGAACTGCCAGAGATATATTGATACAATTATTGTTATTTAAATCGAAAATTTAGATTATTTTTATTGGATCGTGTTTATTTTTGTTCGTAAAGTATTTAAACCATTATAAAGATCATATTATTATCAAGCAATCATAAAAAAATTACTAATTGCAAAGTACCGAATTTTATTCATATTGAAGTAAAAAAGAATTATTCGAGACTTGCCAATGTGGATGTGATAAAGAGCGACGCAAAATATAATTACAGGCGAAACTTGTGATGACGCGTAGTATCGGGTTAACGACACCTGACTCACGTCCTGCGCAGGCGCAATCCGCTGAAGTTACACGGCCACTGCTCGATTTTGCTTTATTATGTTGCAGTGATAGTTTTCGTTGTTTCCAAATAATAACCAATTTCTGAAATGAAAATATATGTCTATGATTACTATATTTTCACCAATAACTATGATCATCACTACAAGAGTTGAGTGTAAAAGTTATAATTTATTAAATTAAATTGGAAATCTTATTAGATAAAACATATTATATAGAGGGTTTTCATTACTTTTTTTAAATTTCTACGGTGATACCACATGAACATTGTTATTGTAAATAAATGTAGATGAAACAAAAATATTTGGGCTTATAGCCATGCAGCCGCGCAGCCTGTTTTAGTGAGTCACTTTGCCGACCTATCAGCGGAGGTAGAATTTTATTTATTGCTTAGCAACATGTTTGTTAGGTATGTCCGGCCACACGCAACCCAAGACCTCGATATGAATTTCTTTATAAACTGAGGTCGATTCAGAGGTAATTTTAATTTTTCATTACGTTTGAGGTTATGTTCTTTAAGAGACTATTGTTTAATAATATATTATTTTACAATATACAAATAATAGATTCTTAATTATAATCAATTTAATTTAAAAAAATAGGTTTAACACTGAAAGCTCCAGCCTCAGGAACTATCAATGAATTTTGTTATTTTTTAATTAGATAATCCATTTATTTAAGACAGATTACAGGCTATATACCTACGTTAAAATTGTGATTGCTAGGAGCGGAACAAAAACCATCATCGGCAAGCAATCCGACAGACTTTGGGTATTGTACTAAATAGTAATGAGTTGCACATGTATATGTACTTATATATTATGTACGACACAGATTTGTACATTCAATTTAAATAAGTTAAACTAATGTTCTTACTCATTATACTCTGGAATCCATTTTTTTTTAAGTTTTTTAAAATAAATATAATCTTAAATCGAATGTATAAGCCACCTATTAACGAAACCCGGGAGACATTATCCTACGATGTATATAATATTTATGCTACTTTTATACAGTATGATAAGATACGTTTGACGAGCCGGTTGGCGTGGTTGGTAGAACACTTGCCTTTCACGCCGAAGGTTGTGGGTTCGATTCACCACATCCACCCAGGACAGACATTTGTGTGCATGAACATGTCTGTTTGTCCTGAGTCTGGGTGAAATTATCTATATAAGTATGTATTTACAAAAAGAAAAGTAGTATATGTAGTATATCAGTTGTCTGGTTTCCATAGCACAAGCTTTGTACAAGCTTAATTTGGGATCAGATGGCCGTGTGTGAAAAATGTCCCAGGATATTATTATTATTATTATTATGTTGCAGCGCCATTTAACGAAAAGAAAGCATAAAATGGATAATATTAAAACTTTCTCTATTAAAAGATACAGTGTATGTGGTAACATTTATGGTAATTGGTCAAACCTATATACCACAAATTATTATTATATACAAGATACATAATAAATTGACCTACATACTTTTTGTCATTAATATATGACTGCAGGTGCTCAAATCAATATAAACCGAAGTTATTCAACCAGAAAATTTCGCTGGTTGCTTGTAGATACTAAATTATTGGCCAAAAGATATTTTTAACAACTAACATAAACACAGGAAGGTTAGTCACCCGATAATAAACACAAAGACAATTACTTTAATTTGGTTCCTTAATGGAGGTATACAAGAAACCTTATGAGTGTGCAAACGGACGCAGGTATTAAGATTCATCATTTGCAAGGACTTTGATTAATGCAGTCCCGAAAAAAAAACAGTCTTTGAAGGTCAGTCAACCAAATCCTAAGGTCGGTCGAGATCGAATCTATAACAGATACAACATGTATATATGTGGTATTTAAACAATTCATCAGATTAAAATTTTAGACCACATCGCCTTTGTTTGAATGAACTTAAATAGAATGGCTGTCATAATTTGAATTAATTTATTTATAGATATTATGTAACATTTCATTGCAAATGACAAAATAAATTGCTACGCCGTAGCACGTTGTAGTCTTGGTCTCTATTTTTTATTATTTTGCTTATGTATTTTTATATTAATCAATTTTAATTATTTTTATGTATAATGGTAATACTTTTTTTATGCATACTTTATTGTCCATATTTCGTTTTCATTGTATTGAAAAAAAAATAACTTTTTATAAGTAAATTACATAATTACTTAGTTATCCGCCCGATTCTAAAACATTTTTTTACACTTTGTTGTTATTAATTAAATTGTCTTAAAATAACTGTCATATAAATATATATTCAATATTGTTTTAATAATTTACTTTGACGACGTCACTAAAATGATACAGTTCTAATAATAATGCCTCAATATTTTATCGGATTAAGACCTAGTTACATGCGGATATCGTAGGCGGTATCAGCATTCAATTTTGGTTGTCTTGTCTCAGAATATTCTAGATTATATTGAGTAATAAAAAACTTAAGACATAAATAAACACAATAAAAAGTATTATACTAATTTAACGTAGGTACTAATGTCTTATAATAATGTAAACATCTAAAGCATAAGCATTATATTGCAATTATTTTGAGTGTATAATTACACACAATAATAGCAACGAAGAAAATTATATGTTTTATAATGAAAACTGAAGAGTCTTTGCCGTATCAAATTTCTACGAAATGGCGGATTGCGAAAACGTGGCTTACGTCACACCCCAACTGGTCACCGCCATTTTGTTCATAAAGTATATAATAAGTAAACACGGAGCCCTAAATAATTTTAGCGGCTTACAATTTTTGTAAGAGGGTAAAATCATGATTTATTAATTATTATTATAAAAGTATATTAATATAGGCAGAGTCAGACAAACAGCATAACATATGAAAACATATACAATGAAAACATACTATACATTCGATTTTAAAAATACTTTACAAGGTGTCGCATAAAAGTTTATTAAGTAATAGTTTATTTTCCAAACCGAAGATATAAGCACCCAAGCACCAAGCTATTTCATAATAGGTTATATTTTCAAAATGAATAATATGACATATATGTGTCAAAATTAAGTCCAATTGTATTTAAAAAATATTTAGAGCAGCTATTTAAATTTCGATCTTATTCAGCAGCGTGAAATTCACTCGACCATGACTAGATATCCCCTATCTATTCATGGCAAAATGCGCATTATTATTAATTGAATAATTGGCCTAAGCGGCAACGCCTTGTTTTCGTAATTAAAACAATGTAATTAAGTTGGTTACCATGCGCGTGAGAGTCGTTTTCCCGCGCGTTTCTGTGTTCAATATTGTTTATGTAGCGAGTGACTTTTAGGAATTTAAACCCGCATGTTTGTGGTAATAATGACACAAATTACGTGTTAAAAGGTCATGCTGAAACCGCTGTGACGATCATACGAGGAGGTGTTCGCGCCAAGCGGTGAGCCGACAACAGGGGCCGAGTTGTTCCCGCCAAAACGAGCGCAGGCTGTGGCGCGAAGGCTCGTGATTGGTCGAGAGAAACGGCGCGGTGGCGGTGGCGCGGCGCGGTGCGCAAGGCCGCCGGTTTTCCCGCGAACAATGCCAAATGGTGCATTTGTCAAGGTGAGTTCGTTCACCGCCGACGCCGGCGCCGCGCGCTCCTCAGACAATCGCTCACTCGCTTCGCGCCAAACGAAGGTCGACGGAAGGCAGCGCGGCACTCGCGCGCCGTTTCACCGCTCTGAAGACACGATCATTAACATATTATAACTTTATTACAGGTGAAGTTAATATTGTTTTTACGAAACGTTACATTTTATATGAACCTTTTTATGTTTTTTATGATGAATACTGCAGTGTTGATTAATGTAAAATGTAATTATTACGATATATAGACCTAATAGATTGCAATTTGTGTCATTGTAAACAAAATATTTTATTTATTTACGTCAACGCGAAAAATAATATGACAATGACGTCGTGAAGCAGAAGATTGAAGAAAGAAGAACAGTATCAAGTGCTACGCCCGGACGAACTTCCCAGCTCGGCCGACATATACGGGTCGGTGGGATCTTCGTCCGTTTGTATCGCTTATACGTGTATTCTACGAACAACATCCAGCACTTGAAAACACTACATCTCTACAATATACAAGCAAAGAAAAATATGCCTCGTGTGAACAACTTCAACGCGCTTCAAAATATTTAAATGTTATGTTATTTTTGTATGTTCTCTACATTTCGTGTTTTTAGTATACTTATTTTGATTGTAATTGTAAATTGGGATTATTGTGTGAATAGGTTATTGTAGGAATAGTTGTAAGAAGAAAACATTTCAACAGGTATTATAATTTTTTAAGAATAAACATAAATATTATGCATTTGTCATTTAAAACTTTTAATTGTGTTTGTTAAAAATAATTTTGTGTTAATCAAGCACAATTTTACGTTTTATATTACTTGTATGTCTGGCTACTTGCAATATTGATTCTTAAAATATGTTTTTTGTTATATTTGAAATTCAATTATTTAGTATGTAATAATATTTTATAACATATGCTTCATATAAAATATATTCAAGTTATTAATAAAAGAATTCTTTTTTGCAAATCATTGTTAAAATAAACACTGGTTGTTGTTGTTGTTATTAAATAATAAATTTTAATGAAAACAATATCACATTTTGACTATAAAATAACATATAATTATAAAGCTAAACAATACGTATAACGAGTTATAAATAATTAACTCAATTTTTGATAAATATTCATTTTTAATAAAGTCATCGAAATATGTTCTTGTATTATAGGAATAGAATTGATTTAAAATAAACGTCTAGCAAAATTAACAAGGTATTTAATCTTCAAATTGATAATGTTACTGAAAAAAAAAACCATTTTGCATTCCAAATAATACTTCCCAAAATAAATTTATCATAATTAATTATCCATATCTTTCTTTATATACATACATATAAACTTTTAAGTTTTGTTATCTACATGTCACTATTATATTTTTTTTTTATCTAGTAAATGAGAGTTATATTGCCACATTATATTAAATAAATTAATATAAATTATTTAATAAAATATATTAAGCGTGTAAATTATTCTTTACTAAACTTATTGACCAATGGTAACTAGTTTGAATGTATATTCAAGGTACCGAGAAGAAATGGCAAAAAACAATAGTTACACATTTTTACTTACTTCATTTAATATATGTACATAATTATATGTTTTGTTAATTAATTTATATGTCTTATTATTGTGTATTATATGTTTTGGTTTTATTGAACAACGATGACACAATTTTTAAACGATAATGCTTATCATTGTGTTTAGCTAAGCAATTATTCATCATTGATTTGATATTCAAAAAATCGTCCCCTTAATAACATCTATTAGTAAAGCCGTTCATGTATGACCTCAACGTTAAAATTTCAAAGGATAACAAAGGATACATAGTGTTTACAACTATGTCACAACATTTTTATTTAAAAATAATGTATATATGTTTCCGTGATACAAATAATATTGAAAAGGTCTTGAAGCAGTATTTATTTGGTCCTTTATGTTATTGCTATATATATCTTTTGCAGTTATTCATGGACAGTAATTAATTTTACGAATCCAACTGAAATGTTATTGACTGCGCTTAAAAGAATAACTTTCACCCCAAAAGTGTTTAGAAGTCGGTGCTCATAGAGAAAGCAGATTTAAAATCGTGAGAAATCATTGCTCTAAAATCTTTAACTTTGTTCCATTTATATACCTTTCTAACATACCTGTAATAATAAATATTTGTGTAGATGACATAAATAAAGTAATTATTGATAAATAAAGAACTTAGCTTTGACTTCGGATATTATTATTTTTTATATAAAGTTTTTTTTCCTATCATAATATCCCGGGATTAATTTTAATTTCACGGTAGTTAGGTATAACAGCTATTATCATATTTCAGTTTCTGAATATCATTTTTTCTGTTCTGGAATTCAAGCAAGCCAAGTGCATATTAAAAGATTGCGTGCCTAAAACATATTTGTTTTTTATAATGTAATGTAAAGAAGTAACGCCAAGTAAAGTAACACCAAGAGTCACTAGTGGACAAAAACCTTACCACTCTCTTGAAGAAGGTGTAAAGTTTATTTCTCCTCGCTGCTCCATTGCGCGTTGGTAGACGTACGATTTGGTAAGCCGTAGAATTTATTCAGATATGTAGAAATTTCGTCGTGGTGATTTTCTTCAGTGCTGAACACCAAATTTATTATACAAAACTCAGTTGTGCTCGCCCTTCAGTTGAGATCCATGCAAAGGAGGGTTCCCCAGACGAGGGCAGATTACCCAAGGGCCGGTAGGCCCGGGCCGAGGGTAGCAATACTTGGTGTGATATTTTTTAGTATTCGCGCCCTCTATGTCCCCACACGTAACCTTTTAAAAACTGAAAAAATATATCAAAATTACCCGTATCGAGATGCCCAATAAAAATGGTAAACATCAGTACTTAAAGATACTAATTAAGATAATTTTTATCTTTTATAGACATTCGTTTTTACTTTAATTGTTATACATCATTAAATTTCATGCTTTACAGGGAATACAGTGGCGGAATCATCCAAAGGCCTAAGGCCTCTGCCTCGAATTTTGCGGGCAGCGGGGCGGCGGCGGCGGCGGCGCGGCAGCAGGGCGGGCAACGCATACCTGTTCTCCAAACCAGCGGGCAGATCGCGCGGCACTATAGCGGTGTAGTGTTGTGTTCATGGTTGTGTTGTCGAGATATTTGTTTTTATTCGCGAACGAAATGTCTGAAAAACGGCGACATCTTTTTGATTCAAATTTATTCCTAACGCTCGATTTATTGTGGGCAAAAGAAGAAGTGGATCCCTACTATAGGGCAAGGAAAATAAATGGCGAGTTTTATCGAAATTATGAAGAACAGAGACAAAATCCCGACAAATTCTACGACTAATAATTGGTTAATTATTCTTCTATTTTTATGGTTCACATCTTTGCTGTTCCATATGGGTGTCCTCTCAAAGATTGCCGAAATAATTAGCTCTTGCACGTCCGAAGACATTTTGATACGTCACAAAAAAAATGTACAACACTATACCTACAATGCAGACGCGCAACGCGGGCGGTCACCGCTTGACTGGAGTGCACCGCTCGTTGCCCGCCCCCGCGCCGCTCCTGCACCGCTGTATTCGAGGGCCGGTCCATTTGATTATACGCGTAAGATCCTGCCGCTCCCGCGCCGCCGCCGCCGCCGCCCCGCTGCCCGCGAGATTCGAGGCAGAGGCCTAAGTCAGCCAAGGTATCAAATCTGCCCCTGCCTCCTGAGCATAATCATACGCCTCTGAGTACTTTATGGATACCCAATAATTCGAATTTTAATGATAGGGTTATTTTTTGTTTGCACAAGTAAGGTGGTTCATTAAATAAAACCCCTTTAAATTGAAACATGAAGAAAATTAAAAAATATTAAGATCAGCATAATTTTAGGAAATTAAAAAGTTTTGAGACACTCGTTATACTCACGGAAACTATTTGATGCTCAATTCTATACAATTATATTTGGTTATATTTTAAATTATAATATCAAATTTACATGTAGATCATATTATGCCTATTATAATAACTTAATTGGCTTATAACTGTACTTTTAGTTTTTAACAGTACGTTACCCACGTGAAAGTATCGTCTTAACTTCACAATTTAAATTATTCCTAATTGCAGAAATAAAGGTGAGTGATAAAATAAGAAAATATCACAGTATGCTTATTTTACTTTAGTCAATGCTTAATCTTTATATTAAAATTTTGTTTATTGTAGCGGTTATACCTATAAACCAACCAAATATAATCTCGTAGGAAGTAGTTATTATTTGAAATATATTTATAATATCCTAATTTTATTAACTTTTAAAATTAAACAATCACTTTCTAAAAACCTAGATATATTATTCACGTTATTCACTAAATTATTTTTATTGTTAAGATACCGGAATTCGAAATTCTCTCCAACGAAGCCTTCGTTGGAGAGAATTTCGAATTCTTAGAAGTTACCTTTCAATAATTTAAGGACATATCCCTTAATAATGATTTACTCAGTTTAAGCAACTGGGTGCTAGTATTTGAAGCAATCTTTAACATTGTTGTAGATAAAGATTTTTCTTTAGAATTCATTAATACATTGAGCATAAATTTATCTATATGCCAAATCTAATAGAAATTATACTACTTTGAGACAAAAACATAACAGGCCAAAATATAATGTGCTTATTATTAACTATTATATTCGGAAAAATAATTTGATTTTCAGCTGCCCAGACAGGCCTCTACTGGGTATTCTTACTAATAGAGTAACATCGGCTATTATGTTGGTATTATTTATATATTTTTTACTGGTATCGCTTGACGATTCATAAGTACTTGTAAAAGTATCTGAATAAAAAATATTTTGATTTTTATTATAGTTGTTGTTAATATTTCATCAATTTAATTTCAGGATTTCATCTATCATGGACAAACTATCAATTGGACTTCAATCGTTGACTACAAATACGGAAACCGGTTAAGGAAGCTCTGATTTTTATTAAAATATAAAATCATATATCCAATATGTGTTTCATTAATCTCCTCGCATAAAAATAATACGTGATTAGAATCAAACTAAGAAGACTTAACATACCATTTTTTTATATAATATATTTAATTAAGTACACATTCGCATCTTTATTAATTAAAAGTAAGAAGTATAATAACTAGGTTAGTTTATTTTAACTAGGTAGGTTATGTATGGTTACTGACAAACGGCATATAACGGCCATTTTTAAGGAAAAGTTAACATCAAATCAAATCGTAAAAAGTTATCTTGACTAAATTAATTTAAAAAGCAATGTAGCTTATTCTTTTATGGCATGAAAATTTCTTGTGATTTATTAAAATCCAAATTATATGCTATAAAATTTAAATTTAAGCTTTGTATTATGCTATTTGTAAATCGAGCTTTCTATTATTATTATGAATTCTGTTGAGAAAAACTAAATTTCGCAGTTCCTCTTTTGTACATAACATAGCTAGTATAAATAAGTCCTAAGAATACACAATATTAAATTCAATTTAATCCCCGGTTTCTCTATAGCGAGTTGTGACGGATCGTAGTCAAAAGCCATGTCAAACATTCCACATTAAATAAATGTGTCGTTCATAAACTTCAGATTTAAAAAATATATCTTTTACAACGTTCTGTGAATCATTAATTTTCGTGAGTTAAATTCGGTATGCGTGCACACTAGATAAAGCTATCGACGCTACATTGTATAATTTTTTTTTTTAAATCTACCTAGATGGATAGATTTCTCTCGTAATTTCTCTTATATGTCAAAACGTAGTTTTTTTAAATAGTTCTTTTTATGTCTTTAATGTAAATTATATTTTCTAATAGAATACATTCATAATAATCAAAGCTATTTTGTTATGTTTTAAATGGTAATTGTATTTTAATTCATATTTATAATTCTCTATATATCTTCTTCTAAATTATAATAATTAAAATAAATAAATCATACGTATATAAATAGGGCAAATAGTCGTCAAAAAAAAGACTGTATTTTTTTAAACAAATCAATATTATTTCCAATAAATTTATCAGTACATCCACATTGAATGCTTTATTTACTCCATAAAATACAACATAAAATTCTTCGACAGCATGAAACTAAACATAAGTAGTAAGATACAATTTATTTACAATAAGGTGGTTTAAACACAAAATAAAACATTGAACGTAACAAAATCAGTGCAACAATAAAATAATAAATATTTTCTTTATAAGATAGTGATTCAACGTGGTATAGTTACAGTTAATCTAGGGATATAATTAATAATTTGTTAGTTATACACGTTTGTTACAAATTATCTATTGGCCTTCACATCACAGAGCAAAGCGATCTCATGCAACCAAGCTCGCAGATCACTAGCGCCAGGTGAGACTGTCGCCGCAAGGATATCCGTAGCCGGTAACCAAACGCTTTGTAAAGAAAATTTGGACAAAACTTACCTCTCACCGAACCAATGTGCAACCTGACAAAAGCTATGCTGCGAATAATAATGCTACTTCAACCAAATTATCTCTCATTTTATTATTTCAAAGTATCAAAATCTACCAAACACTTATAGCTGCGTATATCGGTGCTTATCAGAAGTATAAATAAATCAAAACATGAGGACTCCGCTTAAGGCTATTTGCCGTACCCAGCCTAAAATAATAGATAAACCGATTCTCGAACACCAGAGATCTAAGTAAACAAGAAATTACTATTTTTTTTTCCAATCGAGAAGCAGTTAAGGAGCTGAGCGATACGGCCGTCACGAGCGCCAAATGTTATGCAACAATATCTACGTCGTTTCTAAGACTAGAAAAATGCAAAATATTCGAAGAAATCAGCCCGCGAAATATTAGAACTAATGCCCGCACCTCGTTATCTCGTAAACCTATACAATGTGATATGTGTAGCTCTCGAAAGCAGAGTAAGAACGTGTAATGTTTCAGCTGCGGTCCAGCGATCGGCGACACGATCTCTATATATATATAACGATGAATACACTATCCGGATACCTTGGATATTTCAAATGAGAATATCGATCTTCAATCTTATTATCGTACAACTGAAACTTTATTTAAATAGCTCGCACAATATAATACCTAATAAAACTCAAGACAGTCGTTAGGCCTTAAGATTAAAATGTACAGTTATTTATTATGGCAGATATCGATCAACAACAAATTTATATTTATCAATAGGATATCGACGCTTTTTACAAAACAACACTAGTATCTTACATGCGTTAACAACGTGCATCGACCGGCGCGGCGTCGCGACGTCACTCGCACTTCAACATGGCACTTCCGATGCAAGCTCTATGGAGCCGGCTACCCGCAGCCTCGACTCGTCCGCCTTCCGACAGCAGTCAGCGAGACGAAGGCCAACAATAATGAAATATCTATCGTAACTTCTAAAATATATTTTAATTTATTTTAATTCATAAATATCTTCAACCTTCGGTCGACAACGTCTATAACTCGCGACGCCCCGGCGGCGCGGAGGCCGAGCGAGTCGATATCGTTGCGGAAGCTCGCTTTC
Organism: Nymphalis io; assembly: GCF_905147045.1. Lineage (NCBI taxonomy): Eukaryota > Metazoa > Arthropoda > Insecta > Lepidoptera > Nymphalidae > Nymphalis > Nymphalis io. The sequence continues at coordinate 4,237,361 of NC_065902.1, read as the reverse complement.
GAAATTCAATTATATTTCTCGATAAAAAAAGATAGAAGAATAGTGAGCAAAGTTTGAACTTCAAATGTCACACCGCGACGCCCGTCCGATCGTCGCAGGCGAATGTCGGGGCTACGCGTAACCAGGCGGGTCCCACGTGGCGGTCCATCAGGAGACGTAAGGCAGCAACAGGAAGTAAAGGCAAGCCACCAGCACGGGCACCGCTAACGCCACAGCGTGCGACAGATCTAGGCGGAGCGGCTTGTTCTGCACCGTCGCCAGCTGTGCCGCCAGTCGAGCTCGCTCGGCGCACACCTCAGCCCACCTCTCTTTGGCTCGCACCAACTCCTCCTCGAGGGCGTGCAGGGTCCCGTTCTGCATCGTGACCTGCAGCCGCTCCTCGTCGTCGAGTCTAAGGTACTCGCTGACGACGCCGACCGTGTCGGATCGCGGGCCGACCGCGCTTTCGTCCTTATCGATCTCGGTGACCGCTGAATCGGTCTCCTCGTCTTCGTCGTCATCGTCGTCTATGTTAAACATCTCGTCGATCTTGGCAGAGATCTGCTTCTCGTCGATCGTGTCGTCGACGGCGACACGGAGGTCCTCGAGCGAGGTGGACGTTTCGACGGCCCTGTCGACCGTGTTTCTGTGCTTGTCGAGGGCGGCTTGCAGACGCTCAACTTGCTGGTCGCGCGCCAGCAGGTCGGCACGCAGCTTGCCCACAACGGCAGTCAGGTCGTCGATGTCGGCGCGCGTGGGTCGGAACGCGAGCTCGGCCTGCATCTCCGCCGCGTTCGTGGCGAGCCGCTGAATCTCGGCGACCTTCGCCTCCTCCGCTACTGTCGATTTGGTGAGTTGCTCCTGAAAAAGGTAATAGAAAAAAATGAAAATGCCAGCAGCGCAAACTAGTAAGAAGCAAGTATTAGCCAGTATCGGTACCTGCAGGTCAGCGAGGCGCGCGCGGTAGGTGGCGACGTCGTCGTCGTCGTGCGGGCGCGGCTCGAGCTGCGCGGCGAGCAGCTCGTCGCGCACGTCGCGCAGCTTCTCGTTCTCGGCCGTGCACGCGCTCACTCGCTCGCGGAGAGCCTTGATCTCTTCGTTGAGTCCGGCCATCACGCGCAATATGTTGGCGTATTCGACGCCGCCCTTGCCCTGCGTAACGAGTTGCACCCGATATATATTTATATGTTTCGCCTTTTGCAATTGGTCAAATTTCGGAAATCGATATAGATATTTATTTATTATTTATCCGAAGTCATATTTTTGAGTATCTTGATTATAATGTTATATTAATATTAGTTAAATTTATTTATTACTAAGTCAAATAACTTCGACTTTAACTGAGGTAGAAATATCTTTTGGAGATAAATTGCTTAATATAATTCATATATATACATCTGATGGTGATTGGTCAGTGGGGGTTGGTAAATCGTGGGTTCTAAGATGTTATGTCCCTTGTACCTGTAGTTACACTGATTCACTCACCATTCAAACCAGAACACAATGATGCTAAGCATTTTTATCCGGTGGTAGAATATGAATATGATAGTGAGTGATAGGTAGTGACCACGCAGACAAGCTAGTGTAAAGCCCCCGCCAAGTATTATTAATAATATTTTTTTAAGGAAAAAAAATGTGCGTAAAAGTCTTAAGCAAGTACTAACCGAAGAATCTTCTTTTATGTCAGGTTCGCTATAAGTAGAATTAGCATTGTTATCTGGACGAATTTCACCATCTATGGTTCCCAAATTTTCCACTTCATGAACTGTTGTGTCTGCAATATATAAAAAACGAAATGATCAAAATGTTAATTGGTCTCATTAATAGAAGTACCTGTGGATGAAGAGATTTACTCCATTTCTTATTCTGATTTGTATAGAGCTTTATTAAAACAATATAATGCTTAAAATTTTTATTTTATGGCAGAAGAACTACAGATAAACAAACATTCTTTTGCAACACTATTCCAACTAACAATTTATATGGCTAAAAGATGGATTTTAGTTCCGATAACAAATTCGCCAATATTCAAAACAAATGTCACATCAATTCAAATGTCTTAACTACTTCTACCATTGGAATAGGTTTATTTTATGCCAAAAAACGATTCAAAATAACGTGAGTATGCAAAATGAATGCAGTAACTTTTTTTATTTACATTTATTACACAGGTCTTTTCTTATAGAATACGAAGGCGGACGAGCATATGGGCCACCTGATGGTAAGTGGTCACCAACGCCCATAGACATTGGCATTGTAAGAAATGTTAACCATCGCTTACATCACCAATGCGCCACCAACCTTGGGAACTAAGATGTTATGTCCCTTGTGCCTGTAACTACACTGGCTCACTCACCCTTCAAACCGGAACACAACAATACCAAGTACTTCTGTTTTGCGGTAGAATATCTGATGGGTGTTACCTACCCAGACGAGCTTGCACAAAGCTCTACCACCAGTGAAATAAAATATTTAGTATTCTATTGAAATAAAACATTTTTTTTTGTGATACCGCCTTGATCATTTGGAGTAGCCTATGTATCAAGCATAAGTTCATTAAACAGTACGAGCGTGTCATTTATATTACCATGGTTAAGCCTTGAATGCTTTTCATCGTCAGTACAAAGATCTGAATCACCAGGTTTCTCCCCGCTGCCCCCGACACTGCATTCTTCCACTTGCTGCTTTTCTGTAAATCATTTTTTCAATATAAAATTAATTTTTAATTACTTTATAATAAATTGCAAATGTTTTAATAACTATTCTTTTTAGTGTCATGTTTCTCCGAACTACATTTATATTGTATTCTCGAAAATTATGATAAGTTATAATTGAAAATAATGGATACATAAAAAAATATTGTTTGTGCAAAAGCCAAGGATTATTTTTAAACTAGGAAACAATTATAACCAGAGTCTAAAGCAGCGGTACTCGACCTTTGACCTTTGACCCACTTGATGTTACTTTATTTTCAACTATTTTAAATTTCAAAGGTTTTTATTAACACCTAAATAATTCGAAATAAACAACCGCTTGTGGCCACAGTACTGCAAAGTGCTTGAAACGTCATGAAAAGATAAAAAATGTTAAATTTGTAACAATCCCGAAACCTAAGAAATGATTACTTAAATATTTTTTGTTTGCGGCCCGCGACACCATGACTAGCACGTGTTTGTGGCCTCTACAAAGAAAAGGTTGAGTATCGCTGGTCTAGAGATATTGAAATATAATTTCCATACAATTATAAAGATCAAAACTCTCCACCATAATAATAATAATAATATCCTGGGACATTTTTCACACACGGCCATCTGATTCCAAATTAAGCTTGTACAGAGCTTGTACTATGGAAACCAGACAACTGATATACTAAATATACTATTTTTCTTTCGTAAATCCATACTTATATAGATAATTACACCCAAACTCAGGACAAACAGACGTGTTCATGCACACAAATGTCTGTCCTGGGTGGGAATCGAACCCACAACCTTTGGCGTCAATACTATGTATAATAAACAATTTTGACTATTTTATTAAAAACATACCTCTTTCTTCCAAATTATATATATTATTTTGCTTCAAAATCAGTTCAAATTCTTTTGCTGACTTTCCTTCAGCAGATATCGCCTTAATGCCCACCTAAAATACATACATGTAAAGTTTTAAGGTTTTTATTAGAATAATATTAACGGATTAGTTCCAATCTCAAATAATTATTTAATTTAGTTTGTAAATGGACTTGAATAGTTGATAATTTAAAGTACTTAGATGAATTAATATATTTTTAGGAATGGGTATAATTACGATATTTTAATGATTTTTATGTGCATTATGATTTGTAATAAAAAAAAAACTTGATATTGATACAGTTGTATAGAAAGGACAAATTGTGCACATTGTACTTGTATCACATACTTATGGTAAGTTTATCCATTCCTGTAAGCATTGGAGTGGTCTGAATATAATCAGAAGTAGTTGTGACAATTGATATATTTCGTTCTTACTTATATTATTATTATTTTCATTTAACGACTCGTTATCGATTTCTGTCACGTCAGCCATACTCAACGGAGGATACGTATCATAATCGTGAATTCTATAAAATAATATTGACTTCTTAGGTTACAATATTCGTTAGTGGAAGGTCGTAGTTTGTCCTGTGCATGATGTCTCATCCATCGTATTAAAATGAAGAAATAAAGATTTGTTTGCACACACAAAGCAGCACCTTTATATATCCTGAGCTGGTTGGTTTTTAATTGAAAATTGGCAGGCAGATAGGCAAATAGCTATCTGATAGTAAATGGTCACCATCGCCCGTAGATATTGGTAAGAAATATACAAAACTCGCTTCAATGCGATACCAACCTTAGAAACTAAGATGTTATACACACAGTGCCTATAGTTACCCTGGCTTAATCACCCTTAAAACGAGAACACAACAATGCTAGTATTGCTTGCATTGTATTGCAATAGCGGTCAGGGGATTGTCGTATTAGAAAATAAGAGAGATGGGCCATAATATCCGACCTTGTTGAGTAAGTGCTGCGGCAGCAGCAGCTTGATGTAGTCGGGCAGCGCGCGCACGGCGTCCTCCAGCGAGCCGTTGCGCTTCGCCTCCTGCAGCTTGTTGCTGTCCGTGCTCACCACTAACATCTTCGCTTCGCCGTTTTGTACAGAGTACTGTAACGATATACGATATATTTTGTTATATTGTGTATTACACTTATCTATTATATTATCATATGCATTCATAGCATACTAATATTATAAAAGAGGTAAGTTTTGTTCGTTCATTTTCCGGGTTTCATGTGAAAACTGTTAATCCGATTGATATGGAATTATTCATATCATTTTGGTTTATAGTTTCAATTCGGATATATAGGCCATTATATTATATAACTAGTTGGGGCATTTGGCACGACGCACAACATATTGATGAATCGATTGGTGAATGTTTATTATATCTTTGGTAAAATTTTCTATTGGTTAAAAAATATCTCGGGATAAAATACTTATTTTATACGCACGAAGTCGTGAACGCAGCCAGTGTGTTATAATGTATTTTTTTCAACTTTACTTTCTAGAAAAAAATAATATAATCTAAAAATGAATCGATTGAATATCTTATCATGATAATTTATAATGCAAAAGTAATCGACAATCAACAAAAAAAAATTAAAATATTTATTCAACAAGGAGATTTTGATCTTCATTAATCCGTAGAAGAGATTCTTCTGACAAATCATTTGACTGTCACTCACGTTAACTATGACTTTTCCAATCTCTCTTAGATAGTTTTACCATGTAATGGTAAGTGATATTTAAAAAATTAAAAGCTCAAGTTACAAAGAAATTAATAAATGAGGCATACCAGTGTGCCCAAGATTATGTTTTTTTTTTTTATTTTTTTTTATAGAATAGGAAGGCGGACGAGCATATGGGCCACCTGATGGTAAGTGGTCACCAAACACCCTTAGACATTGACATTGTAAGAAATGTCAACCATCGCTTACATAGCCAATGCGCCACCAACCTTGGGAACTAAGATTTTATGTCCCTTGTGCCTGTAATTACACTGGCTCACTCACCCTTCAAACCGGAACACAACAGTAACAAGTACTGCTGCTTTGCAGTAGAATATCTGATTAGTGGGTTGTACCTACCCAGACGAGCTTGCACAAAGCTCTACCACCAGTAATTTATATAGATAGATAAAAATAATTTGAGTCAAGAATTTGATTTTCTGCCTGAAAATTGTCTCAACACATTTCAAATAACTCCATTAGAGCATAAAAACACATATTTTGTATAAGAAGACAAAAATGCACATTGATAATCCGGTAAGTGGTCACCAACTTAAAAACAATGGTAGAATTTGAAATATTAATCATCCAACTAAACTAAACTAAACTAAACTGGCTCACACGCCTTTCAAACTGATGTAGTCGGATGTACAGCAACGTTAATTAAAAATAACTAATAAATAAATTAGATATTTTTTTTCAATTGCGGCAAACAGTACAGTACAGTAACAGCCTGTTAATGTCCCACTGCTGGACTAAGGCCTCCTCTCCCTTTTGAGGAGAAGGTTTGGAGCTTATTCCACCACGCTGCTCCAATGCGGGTTGGTAGAATACACATGTGGCAGAATTTCAATGAAATTAGACACATGCAGGTTTCCTCACGATGTTTTCCTTCACCGTTAAGCACGAGATGAATTATAAACACAAATTAAGCACAATATTGCGGCAAAGGTAAGTTAGAAATATCAGTTAAACAGATTAATTAGTATTACTCCACTTGATTAATTTTTAAAAATATGAATTTTGTTTCTTTAATATTAATGAATTAATAATAAATTAATCTAATCACTAAAGTAATCGTACAACAATTGTCTAAAATAATATAGTAACAAATCACGAGCTAGAATCACACTAATAAACAAGTAACTATGTCGCAAGACATAGTTTATTATCCCATTTTCATCGCGCGCGGATTTAAATTATCTTAACACAGTATAATACTCTTATGCACTTACAGCGAGAGGCAGGTGTTTCCTTAACGTCTGCTCCCTCTCTTCCGCTGCAGCGACTGCCAGGCGCGCTGCACACATCTTACGGTCGCAACGGGCTGCTAATTTCTGCATGATGAAATAAAAAATTTAAAATAAAGCATTTTGTATATTAATATAAAAGTATAATGTCTATAAAATAACATTTCTATTTTAAATTCAATATTACTAATAGGTAACTGTTGTGCTGCTTTTTGCAATCTGCGGTCGCTGGATGTTTCGTTCGAAAAGAAATACTCTAGCAAAGTTTTTTTTTATTGAATAAATAAAAGTAAATTATGTTTTTTACCATGTCAGTGACATGATGTCACATTCTAAATTTACCTCAAATTGATATATGAATCCGTCTGGCCGCTTAGAAGAGTTGATTAACTACTACAATATGTTAAAAATTAAGTAACTATGATATCTTTTTTCTTTGGAAATGGATATTGTATCAAAATTATTCTAAAATAATTGCCGTTGAGCTTCTAGCCAGCCAATCATTTAGGCATTGCTTGTAGAATACGGCGATTCGAAGGTTCGCTAGCAGCGGTCACCTGCAGCTCCTGCAGCGCGTCGGAGGCGGCGAGGCGCAGCGCGTAGTTGTGGTGGTGCAGCGCGGCCGCCTCGCGACTGCGGCGCTCCAGCGACTCCTCCAGCGCCAGCCGCTGCTCGTGCGCCGTGCGCAGGCTCTCCTGCGCCACCTCCTGAACACGACACGACATTCATTGTTAGACACCACTACGGAGACTACTCCTGTTCAAGAGAAGACAGCTGTGGATTGTCCACCTCGGTTCAACACGATACTCATTTAATAGGCTGTACAGACGGACAAACAGACACGAGATAGACCCTAGGTAGGGTTTCTCTTATCCTATCTTACAAAACCGTAAATTAAATACCTGAAGGCAAGATATGTATAAGTTTTCTACAAGAATACTTTTATATTTGTTTAAAGATTTTTTTAAGTTTTATTATTAGTCGTTATTTTAATTTTAATTTTTGTAGCTATTATTATCTATTTCTTAACTCACATTTGCACAATTTAGTCTTAGTTTAAACACTGTTTACCTTTTTTAGTTCCTAAGTTTTATTGAGTACCACTGTGTAACATTTAGTTTATATATATATTTTTTTAATTTCTGTTTAGTCATTATTTATGTGCTTGCTGTTATCTTCTTTAATTGAAGGAGCACACATATTTTAAAGATTATTCCACGATGTAATGTACTCGTAAGTGTGTATCATATGTATATAAAGCATAGATGACGAATGAAAGTTCGTTTGGCAGCGTGCGAACATTGAACGCGCGTGCACCTGGTAGTTCCTCTTGTCGGTGAGCAGCTGCGCCACGTGGTGCGCGTCGGGGTTCTTGCCGGCCGCCAGCATGGCCTCCATGGTGTGCACGCGCATGAGCAGGCGCTGCTCGCCCACGAACAGCTCCCACGACGCGGCCGCCTCGGCGCGCGTGCGCTCCACGCACTCGCGCAGCGTGCGCAGCCGGCTCTCCAGCGACGCCTCGCGCTGGATCGCTTCCTGCGACGAGTTCGGGTTGTAAATAACATATCAAGTTTATAATAATAATAATATCGTGGGACATTATTCATACACGGCCATCTGATCCCAAATTAAGCAGAGCTTGTGCTATGGAAATCAAACAACTGATATACTACGTATACTACTTTTCTTTTATAAATACATACTTATATAGATAGTTAGACCCAAAGTTAGAACAAACAGACATGTTCGTGCACACAAATGTCCGTCCTGGGTGAGAATCGAACCCGCAACCTTCGGCGGGAAGGGCCAATATCTACTAACCACGCCAACCGGCTCAAATATAATATAGTTTAATATGATGATTTAAAAATATTATTACTATATAATCTATATGCTAAGCCGATTTTACAATTTGGATTGTATAGTCACCAGAACAAGAAATAAATAAGCGCATTTATAATTCAGTTGCAAGATTTAACCCACACGCAATAATTTCGAATAACTAACGGGTGAGGTATTATTAAAGCCAGAAATTTTCATGCAAATAAAATATTTATAAACAAAACAAAGTTATAATATGTTACTGCACCTGAACGAAATTGTTTAATTGATATAACTCTTTGAGATGTAGCGGAGTTGTCATGGCGGGGTTGAACGACAATTTTGCCTCCTGGCCATCGGGGTGGTAGAGTTTGAGGAGCGCGACGACGGGGGGAAATGTGTTCTGAAAAACAGATAAAAAAAACATGAATCACTGTTTCAGCAGCAAACATTTTATATTTAACGCAAATTGTGCTTGAAATAGATAAATTAAATAAGCAAAAAAAAAAGTTATAACAAAATAGAAAAAATGCGCTTTTTTCACTTCTAGTATTCACACCAACAATAAGAATATAACTGAGAGTTCTGCGAGTTCTGGAATTTATGACATGGCCCAGTGGCTAGAAGTTAGTTAGCAGCAAGGCAAGCATCACTGCATTTTCATTTACTTAATTTTTATTTATAATTCATCTCGCACTCGTTGTAAGCACATAACGTAAGGAAGCCTCCATATGTCTGCACCAAGCGGCACGGTGGAGTAAGGTGCCAAGCCCTCCTCCAAACGAGAGAAGGTCCAGCATCCATCTAAACATTTTACAGACTTACCAAAGCTTTAAACACTTTCACTTAACAATGTGAATTTATGAATAATAATTACCTTTTCCGAATTATCGGCATTCTCGACTACAGGAATGCCGAACTGGACTATATCCCCGGAGAATACCTCGTGCGGTTCCTTCGCCAACGTGTACCGACTATTGTTAACAAATGTGCCATTGCTGCTTTGGTTGTCCTGTACAAACAAATACAAAGTTATAATCATGTAACGAATAGCCATTCGAAACTTTGCGACCTATTTTTTGTAACCTTTAGCATTACATGATTTTTGTTGCTTGTGATGTAATCTTACACCGCGAGATCTGTGCCTACGCGTGCGGTATACATATAATTACCTACTTTCATTTACAGCTATGGTCATTTGGGTCACGAAAACGAAGTATTTTTGACTAGGTTAAGAAAACGTCTGGCATTATATTGTTATTGTTCAGGTAAAGTCATTTAACGACTCTTTGTTTAAGTAAATAAATATTAAAAATAAGTGGTAGATGCACCACTACCACGCCTCGGCTTTGGTAAACATTTAATAGCTGTGCCCGACATGAAGATACATTTACAAAGGCTAATTATTATTAAACTCGACGGTTGACGGGTCGCTTAGCGATGTGAAATCGATAGTTTAACTCTTGACTCCTTGGAATATTATATTCCCCGCATTAAGCTTTACACTAAAGAAAGTTAAAAATACGAATATTAATACATTTCTTGATAGCGTGTATTTTATTATGAAATCGTAAATGTAAAATCGCTTAGGTCACGCGCATGTTCTCAGTACCCCGAGCCACCCTTGTGTATATAACAGTTTAGGTAAACGATACCGTGACGTCAGTCCATGAGGACTTCGTCACGGAAAGATAAAGCTCCAACTCGTATGATACATTAGCAACGTACCAAATACATATGTACTATTTTACGTACGTAAACGTTATTTGTATGTTCAAGAGTCGGACGCCCGTGGTGTAGCGTTACATCAATTAATAAGGATGTCAAACCTGTTTTAATTCGGCACACCGTACAGGCTACTTGTGTAACATGTCAACACGGTAGCTCATTTATTCGCGACATTAACTACTTAAATTATTCTCATTCGATTAATACGATTACGAATATCTGGTCATTATACTTATGTATTTAAGTAACGCCGCGATTACCGAACTATCTTTTTAATAGAACAAGTATAGTTTAAAATTGTTGTAAATAATAAAGTATTTTAATATTTAAACGACAAAGAAAAATTATAATCTTCGAGCTTTTTTATTACACAATAAGTCAAAAGACGTTGAGTTACAGCCAAAACAAAATATGTACAAGTCAATTTACACAAAATTTGAACAATTATTATGTAAAAACCAATCATACTATATATGCTATTAAAACTCATAATAAAAAATCCCTTATTAATGTTAAAAAAACAATATAAATATACCATTGATTAGTACAAATAATTAATGAAATACGAAATAACTTTATAAATAGTCAAATCACACTTGATCACATATAAGAAGTTCCCTCACACAACTAAACGATAAGTATACGAACACAACAGTACATAAAATACACGTACATATATAAAGAATGTATTGAAATTATTTTTGCATGATTCGCTTTCTAGTGATTGTGTTTCGAGATCCGAGTGACCAAGAACAAGCCAGCATCACGTATTTGTCTATTGTTCTCTTTGTAGCATTGATTCCGAGATATTCACGTGTAGGTTATCCCTTATTTATTAGACATTATTTAATTTAAAACATTTTATTAAATATTATTATTTATATAAATAAGGTATGCGAACTGACAAATGGTACACTTGTTGGTAGGTGGTCCTCATACACATTGGCACTGTAAGAAATATTAACATCCCTGAAATCGCTAATGTACTACGGACCTTAAGAAATCAAATGTTTTGTCACTTGTACCTGAATTTAAACCGGCTATGCTGTGTTTCCACAAAAGGAAAATTAGTAACTTGTTACAAAGGAAAATTGCTCACAAAAGTTTTTATAATAAATTAAAATGAAATGAAACCTTAAATCTTAAAAAAAAAATAAGTTGTTAAATTGCTGTGACTTCCTGAATACCCAATTGCAAACAGTTTCAAATACAAAAATTACCATAATACCATATAACATACATTTAATTTCGTATGAAAAAAAATTCAGGTCATTAAGCAGGATCTATTAAGTAGTACTTTTCAATTATACCTAAGAGTCAGAGGTTGAAATACAGATAGATAACAACAAATAAAACAAAAGATATTACATAGAAATTGACCAAATTCGAATATACAATTTTAACAAACTGTATTTTCGTTGCTCACATTTACTGCGCTCGGCGGTGATGCTAAAAAATCTATAAATGTACAATGAAAGTGTGTAGAGTGAAGCAAGCTTAAAATTCCTTTCCTTAATAGTATAGAAGGCCTTGTCTATTAGGCATTTCAACATTTGAAGGCTGTTAATCGAATGTCTTTTACTTATAACCATGAATCGTGTATGAAGAACATAATTAAGTTTAAAGACCGGAAATTAATCTTAGTTGTTTATCTTTACGAATAATGCAACTCTATAGAAAAAAAAAACAAATATTATAAACAAAAAATGTAGCTGGTTAGTGGAATACTAAATAGTAAAAGTTAATTGTTGATTATTATATAAGTGTACTTAGAAAAGTATAAAATATTGGTGTGCAAGTGTTCGTTCGTTACTCCTAAAAAACTTGACCGATTTTTAGAAGGAACGAACTTGTGTGCGTGTGTGTGTGTGTTGTGTTGTTTTTTACTCAGGAGTCACCTGGATGTTTCTTACCTATTATTCGATATAATAATATACCTTTTATTTTTATTTCTCAGAAAAAACATGAGTATTCCCTAATTTTCAGCCACCCAGCAAATATTGATGATGATGACTTATTTGCTAAAAACTATTTCGGGATAAATGTTTATTTTACACGTACATATTCGGGACGGTCTATTATATTTATAAAACATTAATGGTAACCCTAGTCATGTGTCCGTTAATATAATAAGTACAAAGGAATTTATCAATAAAGTACAATCGTAGTGGCTGCGCGACTATCATGCATAATGAGGTCATGTCAAAAGTCCCAGTGCATTTATGATGTAGGTGACTATAAAAATAATCAGTACTGTGATTTAATTATCTGCACCTTACCTCTTTACTGTACATAATAATACGACTACGAGAGTCATACTCGCCTACCTTATGTATAATATATATAAGGTCCAATACACACATCCAAATCATAGTTAGATTTTTATAGCAATTACCAATTAAACAACCTAAATTGTCATCACGTTTAAATGTGATATCCAGGAAAAATATTTATATTACAAATGAGCAAGCAAATATTGTTATTAATTCTTTTGATTAATTTGTATACAAACATGCTATTCGAATTTAATTACATACACGTTGGATGTAGCGATCTTTAACTACACAAACAATAACGTTTCACGGCAAAACTGTATCAAAAACTATTTATATAAAGCCACCTATACCTACCTATACGGGCTGAATATTACAAAGGAGAAATAAGTCCATAATAGTAAACAGTAACAGCCTATGAATGTCACACTGCTGGGCTGAGGCCTCCTCTCCCTTTTGAGGAGGTTTGGAGCTTATTCCACTACACAGCTCCAATGCGGGTTTGTTAGAATACACATGTGGCATAATTTCAATGAAATTAGACACATGCAGGTTCCCTCACGATGTTTTCCTTCAACGTCAAGCATGAGATGATTTATAAACACAAATTAAGGACATGAAAATTCAGTGGTGTTTGCCCGGGTTTGACCCCACGATCATCGGTTAAGATTCACGCGTTCTAACCACTAGGCCATCTCGGCGTTAAGTCTATAATAATTTAATTAAATTAATTTCAACATAAACATGTATAACGGTAAATTTTGAGAAATAATGTCATTTGGTCCTCTGCTGGAAACCGTAGTTATAATACCAGAAATACTAATTGCATAAAAATAAGTAACCATGTTTAGTAAAAAAAGGAGTTGATTATAAAAACGAGATTTATTTAGGAATTAAAATTTTCTCTTTTTAAATATCGATCGGACTTTTTTTTTGATTTACTGTTTGCCTTTTCAGTATTCGCGTTTCTTTACAATAAAGAGTAATTATTTTCCCACTATTTTCTCAAAATACCTGAATTATTATCATACGAGTTACTTAAGCCCGTTTAATTTTAGCTTTATACGTTATGATAAACCAACTTTATGCTCCCTTTAAAGTTTGTCGTACTTTGCCTTGATTCAAAGTTTAATAAACTTCTCTCTAATAAACCCTTAACTCTTAAATCAAACTAAAATTACTCAAAAGTTATTGTAGATGGAAGTCCTAACCTACATCAAAAGTTTTATCTTATATGAATGTTTATGTATACAGGCCGTCAAAGACTTATAATAAAAAGAAAATAAAATAAAAATATGATCATTTTATATTATAATAACAACAACAATCACGTAGTGAACTCATTAGGTATCCTATCGCGTTTTAATGCGTTTATACGACTTCATGCCTATCAAACATTCAATGTGTAGTGAATAAACATTACACAGGCTTTAAGGTTTGACTATTTTAATCCATACCATTTCAATCAATCTGCCTATCTATGCTTATAAATTAGGAGACGTTTTCTTTGTAATGAATTACTAAAGTAATATAAAAAAATACAACAGAAAATGCAGCGCGTTTCGGAAACGGTTTTAATATAATGTATATAATTTCACTAGCGCTTTACTGTAGGCTTCGCTCGCGACGTAATTTAGAATTGCTAAGTACCATTTTCCACACAAACTTTTATTCCCTTACAGTGTAAAAGGAACCCGTATACAAATTTTCATGGTACCAGCTAGCGCCAGTTGTTCGGACTGTGCGTCAGCTAGTCAGTCAGTCAGCTGTTCTTATGTATATAGATTACAATAAAAGTAGTTGCGAATCGCAGTTTCGCACGCTTTAAATTTAGACAAGCCCCCGGGTCAGTTACAATAAATGTGCGCAGATTCAATCTGTCTTGGTCCTTGTAAGCTACGCTGAAAATTAATTCTATTCAGTGAATAGGATAGGAATTGATATTATTCGAAAATCTTGAATTGTAATTCGACGAGGACGATTTACTTTATTTAATTTTCTATTTTAAAGAGCACGTTTTTATCATCATTTTACAATTAGAAATATAAAAATATATAATAAAATAGTAGATTCTTCAGCAGAAGAATACAATTAATAAGTAACGCGTTTGCATATTATTAAAAACAAGATATCATTTAACAATAGTAATGGTTTATAGTATTAGACCTTACTATTAATATTTGCCTTAAAATTAAGTGGCAAACGAAAACCTCTCATATATCCTTGTTTCATTGATAATAGTGTTCTCATTATCCATAATAAACGTCTTGAAAAGTAGCATATATAAATATACTGTTAAAACAAAAACACAGCAAAAATACAGCACATAAATAGTAATTATTATTAATGTCGCTTATCTAAATAAGAGTATATAAGAGTTGTCTCACTTAAGTTGTTTTATAATGACATTTCAGATTATGCAGCTTTGTTTTGTACGTAGAAACCTTATAAGTATACCGCCATATAATATGCAAATCAACGAAATCGTAACACAGATTGCGGAATTAGGTTTTGTGTGGACGGTAATCCGTTGTGGGAGTAGCAAGCGAGAGTCGATTAATTTGTCATCTTATGATACGACCTTAGTTTTGGTTTATTTGAACGATATCGTGACAAATAAAAAAGATAAATCAATAATATCTAGTGTTGTTATTAATTGCATATAACAAACGCATAATTGACGCGATATTCATATATTACCTATTTACGTAAAATTGAGACTTATTTTCATAATGCCTAAATGAAAAAAACTACTTAGCCAATATACATAAAAGTTATATATGAGATGTAGGGTGTTTTGTAAAGGTTTTAGTATATTAATAATAATGTCCTCCAGACCGATTTCGGCCACGGCGGCCAATCTCAAGAGAGATTAGCGAACTACGCAGGCGATATTATAGTGCACAAGTGTGTGCGCAAACACAGGTGCACTCTCTATTCCCTAACTCTCATAATCCGATGGGACGGCAATCCGACACGACCGGAAAGAGTTCAGGCGCAAGACCAACGGCTTTCCGAGGCACGGGTTTGTACACACTTCCAGACTCCGGGCTGCTACTGAAAATTTTCTCACAGAAAAATCCAATAACTTTTTATTGGTCCGACCTGGGAATTGAACCCAGGACCTCTGGGTCTGCGGCTTTACATCAAGCCACTAGACCAACGAGGTTTTAGTATATCATATTATTATATAAGTAGCTGCGCGTCGCAGTATATTTTATATATATAACAGTTTAACTCACCACAAGGTAAAAGTGGCCTTTATCATAATACAGTGTAGCATGGTGTCGCGATAACACCCTGCATTCGAATATTGTATTCGTAGGTGACGGAGACGAGCGATACACATTCCTTCCAATCTGTAACAGACATTTATTACCATTACTATAGAGAATAATAAGAATAATAGAGCGGATGTAGCCCAGCGGTTTGAACAAGCATATCTTAACCGAAAATTGCGCTGGCCCACTTTGCTGGGTCCACCATCTCACTTCTTCTTCTAGTCAAACAGCAATATCGATGAGAATCAGTGATCGAGACTGTGTTATTATATATGTTAGAAACAAAGGGCATGTCTCTCTCTCTCTCTCTCCCTCTGTATCTCTTATTGTAAGAGATATGTCTATGGAAGCGCGGTCACTTACCATCAAGCGACTTATTAATTCGTCTGTTGTCCTCCAGAAATAAATTTAAATCAAAATTTATCTTCTAATGTAATACATTCATAAAAAAAATGAATAGTGAAAGTTAAACAATTGAAAATAATATTTGAATTTAAAGTATTCTAAGCTATATTTCATAATGATATTCCTGTACATGTGTGTACTTCCTGTAACCATAACATAAAACCTGATAAGAATCAGCTTCCGTTACGAGAGCGTAGCAGATGCGTGGCTAGAAATAGCACAATTTAATCTCATTAAATTTAATTGTCAATGCACAATTGTCCGTCTCGAGTATCACGGGTCACGCTGACTAAGTCGACGCTCAAGAGTGCCTGACGGTAATATTAAGTGCCTTACAGATAAATGCACAGGACGCGATTGAAAACCGCAAACAGAACAAGATATGCTCTCATTTTTATAAAGTAAACATTGTAACAATAAATAATGTTACTAATAATAATATCATTGATTTTTTTTATTGATTATATATGTATGTCTCATTTCTATTTTATACATCATTTAAAGTATTTTGGTAGAAATAAAATATTTGTTATAATTTTTAACCCCACCTTGTTGTTTTTGATATGTTTAAATTCCTATTGAAAAAAAAAGTGTTCCTGTACATATTAGACTAAAAATATAAAAGCACAGAATAAAATAAAAAGACAAAAAGGCAAACAGATACAATATGTTTGCCTAAATGTAATCATCATGGCTAAAAAAAATTAAAATGATTTTAAAATGTTGAAATGTGTATGTAAACTTCTCTAAGGTCCATTGATATATACGATACACTATTTCCCATATCTTCTGTTATGCATTGTAAATACTCTATAAAATAGCAGGTAATTTGCACTTATAACTTAGGTTTAGCAATTATATTTGATTGTATTATATGTTTAATAGTAATTCTGTCTTAAGGATTCTTATAACATTTTAAGATAAAAAAAACACTTCATAAAAATATCGTAGAAGTAGAAATCTCTATACTTTTTTATAGTTTCTTTTTTTTTAGAACTTCAAAACATTTATATGTAATATCACAATATATTTGAACATTAACAGCAGCTTAGTAGAAAACAGAATTCATTTAATATTATCATAACAACACAAAGGCCGGACTTAGTGACTATGGTAGAGTTTCAGACTCACAAGCAAAATTTATATTTTCAAATACCTTTTTTCGTACTCTGAATTGGGTTAGAGCTCAAATTAAAGCATTAATAAATTAAAAACTTTTAATCTAACCACACAGATAACATTCTGGCAACCTTATATTTCAAAGTTTATTTATAAAAGCAAAGTCATTTTTTTAATTTATGTTTTGCTATAAGATTTTTTGCAAATTGCAAAACGGAAATAAGTTTTGTTGACGTTGGTATGGTCAGGTTTGGGTACCTTATATACCCCATAAATATAGTAAAAATTATTATTTAACTTACCGCAAGAATGGTTACAAGAATGATGACCTCATATAGGTTGTACTGCTCATGGTCATGATATATACACTAAGTATTTTTAATTACTTACAAAATTTTTTAAACATCTGTATTATATACATGTATATAGTACATAACAAAAAGTTGTTTTATCTTTAATAAAGATAAAATATACCAAATAAAATAAAATAAAGAAAATGATCTGTAACATCAAATAGAAGATAAAATTTGATTTCATAATAAGCAGATAATCTTATCAGACAAATTCACTCTCAAGATTAAATACAATGAATGTATAAAGGTTTACAAAACATTAACTCTTTCATTTAAAATGTTTTTATTCATTTAATCTACTAAAATAATAATATTATTATAATATTTTACTTTTAATACCCATAAATACTGTAATTACTTAATTTTATGTAATATACAAATAAGACAATTCCGAAACATATTAATTCAAACAGAATAACAAAGTACTAATGTATCTATACTTAGATATAATTAATGAACTTTTATAAGATCATATGAGTGAATTATGACTAAAATCATTTAATAACCATTGTAATTTAGTAATATAAATATGTATGAATGTAAATTTTGAATTAATAAAACACAATCATTAAATTATTGGATTTCCTGTATAGCAAATATTTAAAAAAAAACTGCATTAGCTATAATAACCTACTAAGACTAAGACCTTCTGTTCAACTTCATAACTCAGGATAAGTTGAATTGCAGTAAACAGATTACATTGTTAAATAAATTTAAGCATAAAGTTTTGAATTCATAATTTATAGAGCTCCTTAATTTAGTGTTAAAGATAACCTTATATAATCTAACAGGGTAATAACTCCTCCAACAGAATCATATACCAGGATAGTAGTAGCTATTCATTAAGTGATAAGGAAATTTGCCATAACATATGTGGATCATAATTATATCTTTTAAAACATATGTGTGTAGCAATTTGTAACTTAGACAACAAAAAATTGCTATTATTTTGGCATGAGTGGAAATGAAAAATGTTACCTTGACAGGTTGCTCCAATGTGACGCGTCTTTCTTCAAATGGTAAGGAATTCGAGTGAGGAATAAAGACCGCCCTTGGAACACTTACATCCTGGTTATTTAGGCTCTCTGGAGCTGGAGTCCAATTGTAATCCATACCCTTTATTTGTGTCTTATTTTGCTTCTTATTCTTTGCTATCACCATTATACAATTCGCTTTCAGAGTAAGCATTGGTGCCCCGTAGTTTTAATGACGAGTTCCACATTGAGGATAAAAACAATCACTGGATTTACGGTGAAAGGATAACTTTAAATCTCGTCATGTTGGGGAATAAGTGATTTCAATAGGCAAGAGGTTAACAATTTTGATCCATGTATCTTCAATAAATTTTCACTCATTAAAACACTTAAAAAATAGAAAATGAAACTTGATTCCTTTCGCCTACTGCTTCTTTAGTTATTGGGAAACCATCAATTTCTGGAAGAAGTGCAATATCTAAAAACTGTATACTATTTATAGACTAGTAGTAAAAAACAATTGTTTTTAGCAATTATATATTATAACATTTTTTACAAGGGCGTTGATCGAAGTTATCGTTCGAAGAACTTACGAAATGGGCGCACGAATCGGACATTTGTTTTGTTGAGTTGGGTCTCTATCGTTCTTATTTCATTTGTTTTTTTATTAGGTTTTAAAAATATAAATTTAGTAAAAAAATATATTTAACTAAATAATAATTAAAATACTATTTTTCAATAATAGGATTGCATTAAAAAAGAATATTGCTACTTCATAAATTTCACAATTATCATATGTTACCCACACTCTCGTTATTATAATAAAGCCACTTTATTAATAATTCATGGCACTTTAATTTAGTTGAAGTGGATTACAAAACAAAAACTTAATAATTTACACCTGAAAAAAGAGAATTATCGATGTTTCACCATTAAATTAAAATATACGTAAGTACTGAAACATAAACAAGCAGCTTGTAGGCACGCCATAATTTATTTAATGAATATGTTCTCAAAAATTGTAATATATTATATAATTGTATTGTATTGTAGTATATATATATTATAGTTTTTGTCATGTAATTATATATATCACATTATTTTAGTTATATATGAAACACGTTTCTTTTTTAAAATGTTTATGTAAAATACGTGAAAAGTCATATATATTAAATGGTATTGTTTTTTTTATAATAACATACTTATGACTAAAATTATAGACTAAGAAAGTTTAAAAACAAATTATTTAATATTTGTCATATATAGGTGATCTGATATGTCATTTATTATCATATTATGTGTCTTATACGGCGAAAGTGTGTAACTGTCATATTATGTTGTACCAAATCAACTCTTAACTATTAAATAATTTCCTCCCCTTACCCTTATGGATACAGCTAAAATTTTTAGAACTTTTAAGTACTTATAAATATTGATGTAAGATAAATTTTATATATCTCTCTTATTATATATATAAATCTTATATTTATATAATCATAACAGATAATAATGAAGAATTGTTCTAACCACTATTGTTCTAGTTGTTATAGTTATAATACATTGAAATTAACATATTGTTATTTATGTATTTTATTATTTTAGAGTTTTATCAAAAACTAACTACACTATTACCGTCGTACTCGCTCTTTCATAAAGGAATTTTGACAATCATCTCTTTTAAATAACAGTGTTACCATTTTATTAAAGATGATCTCGAATAAAGAAAATAGATGGCGTTGTTAGTCGTTAGTTCGAAGAAGGAGAAAAAGAAAAATCGAAACTCGCCATTGTAGTAGTGTATTGAAGTGAGTGAATTTGAGCCATTGCAACGAAACGGTTTTCTGCCTCGAGTCTTGGGTGTACTGTGTTTTCTGTGTGTGCTATTTTCAAAAAGAAAGTGCAATTTTGAGTGTTATTAGGTTTTGTAAGTATGTATTAAATAACGTTAATCTTAGTTAAATACTATTGGAAGTTCGAAGGAATTGTATCTTAACATTTCAATTACTGTCTGTTCAATATGGCCGTTCCGATATTTGACAAATTTCTAAAAGCTACATCGTTAAATATTTGATTAAAACAGTTTTACTAGAAGCAACAGCATTTTGAGATTTTAGTTAAATTTCTTCTATACGTTGATGTGGCAAATTGACAGTATGGTTTTTGACGTTTTAAACTGAGTCATTTTGGTGTGATGGTCATTCAATTTCATTTTATTATTTCGCGCAAAATAAAATTGTTCTTTGAAGAACTCTCCACTGATTCAATAAAAATAACGTGATAGTTAATAATACGTATGTTATAATTGAATTTTTATTTCAAATAAAATGCAATTCGATTTTATGCTTTACATCTTCGTCTAATATACCTTTGATCGAATTAATTATCAATTGCTGCACATATCGTGATTTTATCTTTATTGTATAATTAATTAATCGTTGGTATTATAACCGAATATTGGTAATGCTAAATAATTAGGGTATATTGGTATCACCCGAAAATTAATTATTTATGTTTATTTTTTTGTAATTAGGTCACTTAAATGATGTATGTTGCTTTTCGTAATAACAAAAAGATCATTGCAAAAATATAATGTTTAAAATTATATAATAATAATTTTTCTCATTGCATGATAGACTTATTACTTAATGGATTTCTCAAAAGAAAACTATTAACCTGTAATGCTTTTAAAACTGTGAATGTATTTCATTTCAAATTAAACAATTTTTTACAGAATTATATTTGACATAATATCCATTATATAAACTAATTTACCCAATGGATATGTAGTTCCAGCTACACATATATACATAGAGACAGATACTGTAATCCCTGTATTACAAAGATGAAAATGTATATTAATTGTTGAATAGTATTTTATCCATTAAATTATATGCATATATATGTTGCTTAAAATACTGTAATGGAGCCATAAAAAATATGCTAGTGGTACAAATTTATGAAAACCACATTTATGAAAACACTTTTGTTGTATGAACTATGAAGCAGTTTCTAATAACAATAAGTTTGAAAACAATTTAATGTTAAAGCTTCAAACCAGATAGCTTTATCGAAGTGTTAATGAACAAATCATGTTAAATTTTATTTTTATTGAATATTGTGCATTTTTATTTATTTTATTCTGTCCTTTGGAGTAATATAGCAAAATTTAAGTCACCAGTAAACTATCATCGCTCAGTTTCTATTCCAATATTAATCACATTAAAATTTAAATAATTAAAAGTGTATCATCAACATCAAGGAATGATAAAATGATCAAAACATTTATTACAATCTCAATTATATGATTTACATTTGGGTATCAATAAAATACACC
Organism: Nymphalis io; assembly: GCF_905147045.1. Lineage (NCBI taxonomy): Eukaryota > Metazoa > Arthropoda > Insecta > Lepidoptera > Nymphalidae > Nymphalis > Nymphalis io. The sequence continues at coordinate 4,215,535 of NC_065902.1, read as the reverse complement.
CCAATAAACAATGAATTTAATGTTAAACTTCTTTCAATGTAAAATAAATAAAATTATATATATATATATCTGTATGATATAGCATTTACCATTATATGGTAGGATTTTAAATGTCATAATTAGTAAAAATGCTTGAGAGTAATTCTACAAAGATAAAGAAATTAAAAAAAAATCATAGCAGTATCTATAATCATAACAAAATATACATATAAACTACATTTGAATTATTTCTGCAGGTTTGATATATCTATTACATAAGAGCAATTTTATTTTTATTCTACCACTAAGTCATAGTACTGCTTGGTTGAATAAGCTTAAAATCTTTTTCCTTAGCGAAGAAGAAGATCTTCACCAAGCAGTAGGATATTTAAGAATATTACTAACTTATTGTTTATTCTATTATAGTTACCAATATTTGATATTTATAAGCAATAAAAGTTATTTATAAATTATTGAAATAAATCATTTTAATTTAAAAAAATATTACACAAATTTAAAAAAAAAAAGCTTAAGTAGTAAATATCTTGAAATGTTCCTAGGACATAGATATAATTAAAAAATATCTAAGTATGTATTCATTACAATATATAAATATATTTACATAAATAATAAAGTAAATGTTATAAAATAATAGGCAACTATATTTTTGTCTATTATATATAATAGAATTTATATTCTTTAGTTTTTCCACTGCTTAATAGTAATATTTTGTATTGCTGTGTTTCTGTTGTAATTGTATGTAAGCCAATGTAGCCAAAAGACAACATCACAATAGACATGGTGACTTACCACACTTCCTAATATTAATAAAAACAATATCTACTACATGATTTCATTCATTCATGTATATTCTTTTTTTTCACATTAACACTTAGATATTTCATACATTCATATATCACATATCATACTGATAATTTGCATGCTAATTTAATTGCTTAAAGGGTCCGAAATATAAATTTAAAATGCATTAAAAAAATCATATTATGAGTTATGCTCACACCAAACTTTACTAGGGATGACTATTTGATTAATTGCTTTTGCTGGTGGGTTCCCCACAACAAAATTCACTTAAGTTTGGTTCTTATGCTGCCCAGGTTCCAATAGCATGACACTGTTGCACCATGCTGAAACCGCATAGCTATTACTTACAAAGTTTTTATTATGAAGTATACAAAGCTATAGTACTATCTATACTTATATTTCTAAGCTATTGTGCTAAATATTTAATTTCCTACAAATTTTTGATTCTACTTGTCCTACATTTATATGACATTAGAAACCTTTAGCACAAATTAGTTTTTTCATTAAACCTACCAACATTATTGAGGAAAAAAAAACTGCTTCTTTCCCCAATGTTTAATTATAATTGAATATAAAGATACTCTTTATTGCTTTTGTACATACATATTTTCTTCAATAGGTCATATTTTAATTGGAAACAAATAGCATAGGAAACGAATGGCAGCTGCTGACCATCATCCTTTTAATATTGTGTGACAGAATGTTGCTTTTAAAAGAAATTCTTCAACTTTAAGTTAATTATTTTCCGGTTATTTTTTATATGCAGCTTTTAATATATATATTTTTTAAACAGATGTGATAATGGCAACGGCGTTTCTGCCGTCGCCCGCGTGAATTAGTGAGACTCAAGTGCAGTGAACCTCCAGGGCTCGCCGCCTCAAGAATAAGCCGATCACAATGAAAATGGTGTTGTCACAACGGCAACGAGAGGAGCTGTAAGTAAATAATATAAAATACATATATGTAAGACACTAGTTCTATAATTAAACTGTCAATTTATAACTTTTATCATCAGACTTGTTACTTATTGATATCAACCTATAAGAGATTTTTAATATTTGGTATATTTGTAAATATTCTATGAAATTCTTAAAAAATGTTAGCGGTAATTCGAATAAAACATAAGGCATTTTCTAATATATAATACGTAGGAATTATTTGAATTTAATTAAAACAAGGCCTGTGCCTTGAGGTTTTTGCGCGTTATTCATTTTTCTAAGATCTTATCACGTGATGCCTCGGCGCCGGTTCAGAAGAGACTAATTTGTATTTTTTTTTTATTTCGCTTTACAAACATGTGCTGCATTTGGTAATATTTTTTATCCTTAACGTTATATTAATAATATATTTCTTAAGAAATGCGATACAAATATATAGATAGTAAAAGTGTACGTTCTTGATTCTTAAAATTGACGTCTGTCTCAATTCATACTATAACAAAGTTAAAATGACCATCGAATAAATATAATTTATAAGCCGTTTTATTTTTGAAGTTTGTTCATAATTTGTTTATGTCAAGTCAAGACCTGCTTTCGGTGACAGGTTACATATTAAGTCATGTAACTACATCGCGGAAACGGATGTTGTTTTGACGGTATGAAGCGACGTTTTATGATAGCGAAGCCCTATGTATGAAGACATATTCAAGTTTTAACTAACTTCAACGTATACCATTTCTTACTTTCTAAATATAGATCATCATACTTTGGGTTGTATATTGTACTATCCAGTAGCGCGCAAAAATATATAATATTTATGTAAAAAAAAAACTATCTTAGGATACGCTTCAGCGCATGTTTGTCAAAAACACTTTTTATGCTCAATAAATAAAGTTGAATATTTCATTTTCGCTTAAAAGCCTTAATCAGGTCACTTAAAATTTGGTTGCTTTTGGGCACCCTGATCGTCTCTCGACCTTTGAAAGTAACAGTGTTCCTATAGCGTTAAGTCAATGACCCCGCTGTCGGCGACTTCGACGGTGGTTACCGGAGTATAACTTTCTTTATAAATCTAGAAATCTCATCAGTCAACACTAAACTTATTCGGTTTTCAAGCATAGAGATAACATCAAGTATTCGTTACCTTTAAAATAATGTCGTTATCAGTAATTTGATATCTACGATAAATCGTTCGAAGAATAGTATCAGATAATTACAATTTCAAATTAGTTAAAATTTACAGTGCCGTTACCAACGCATTATCTCCGGTAAATGTTCGCTCATAGAGGCAAAGAACTAATAACAATATTTTATTCAGATAAAAATGCCTTATGGTTTCCGCGTGTATGTAATGTCACATACATTACATACACGCAAATGTACTCGTAATGCAATCAACTGCGGTTTTATCTCGTGTCCGCTGCATTGCAGTACTGTGACCTGGAGTGTCCTATGCTTGCTTGATATGTTCTTCAAACTCAGTGATCAAAGTGAAAGGAAAACCACGACCACCTATTCAACTTAGATTAACGTGGAATAATTGACCAAGCCTGAGAGATCCAATCCATTATTACGTTTTGATCTCACGAACTATACCATATCGCAATTATATAAAGTCTCATTCGTTAATCTTAATTAAGAAAATAAACGTGCAAGTTATTTATTACAAAGGAATGTGACATATATGTATAAGTAGAAAACCGCAAAAATGCTACATGCATACATATATGTATGACGTACATATGTATGTGTTTCAATTAAACTAAGATTACCCTCGAAATATGGAACGGATAGTGCCCGTACAAAGTATAAGTATGCAAGTGCATTCTTATTACATAATTATGTAAACTTATAAAATGAATGTCATGTTCTTCAAATCATTCGTGTTGCACTTGAACATTCTTGATAGGTAAATGTCGCAAAGCCATTGGTTACGACTGTATAAGCAGATGCTTTTAAAGTAGAAATAAAGTAGTTGTATTATTTTTTCGTGTATGACATTTATCGACTTTATTAATTTTATTTATGGAACATTCGATTCGTTTTTTAAATGAAAAAAGAGTTTACTAATGTTTTCGAATAAATTACGTCATTAAGAAGAAAAAACACATACATATAAATGTTAGGAATATTTTATTGAAAATATTTAATTTATTATTAACTAATAAAACTATTCAGGTTATTCTATCCTCGAAGCGCAAGTAAAGCGGTTGTGCCTTTATGCCAAGGAGAGTTAAAAAAATAGAAAACACCTGTGTTTGCGCACACAGTTGTGTCATGCTTGTTTATAAATTTGTTCTGAAGGGCTAGTAACAATTATATTTAGGAAGATAGATTGAAATAATAATGATAACGTAACGAATGAATAATAACATATGTACCACGTTCTTCCTTATCTCGCTTTGGGCTACGTTTGTGAAGGTGTAATTTTGAACATCATTTATTTTTCAATAACTACCGCATAAGTTAGAGACTTAATTTTTGTAATGTAGCTCGGGATTGAATAACAATGCAAAAATATGCTCTACATGTTGGTATCGAACTGCCACAACTTTATATACTATCGCTTAGTTTCTTTTGCTATATATATTATTATCATAGGAAATTCCAACATTCCAAACCTACTGCGATACCAATGAGGGTCAGTGACTGCATCTTATATTAAAATAAATACAACAAATTATAAATATTAAATGTAAGTCTCGTGTTTCGTAATCAACTTTCAGTATGTTGGTTATAACTTGAAATATAATAAATAGATAGATGCTTTTATCAAATTTTTCAAATATTAATTGATAAATTTAAGTTTTATTTGAAGAAATTGATTTTGTTTGTTTAATTAATCCGCAATCACAAAAAAAAAACTAATTCGATTGACATTAAACTTTTAAATTATGTATGATACAGGCTATGTAGTAGGTTTATATGTTGAACATTTTTGAGTTATAGCTTATTACGTCATCGTAGTCGGAAAGAAAATTGTCGGCTCGCCCGACCACGATCATCCAAGTGAACGCTGCCAAAAGTATAACAGATACAAGAAAACTTTGCTTATATAATATTTGTTGATCTTTAAAATGTAGATGAGCTTGTAAGCTGTACGTACCGATGGAAAGATCACTTGGCTCGCTGCTAAATGTAAAATAATATGTGATAGAATATTTTTATTTAAAAAAAAAATGAAATGATAGTTCCATTCGAATTAGATTTAGTAGTAATCGAAATAAAAATGTATTAGGTAATAAATTTAAGATTATCTTTACTCTAAAAACTTGTTTTCATATGTCTAAGTTTGATATTCTAAAAGCTAAATATGAATCTATGAATAACCTAGTTCTTAAATTCAAATTAGAATATGCATTTCATAGGGTATCAGGGCGATTAATCTAAATATTATTATGGAACGAATGAACAAGAACGAGTACACTCAATAGTGAAAGTGTAACAAATTTCAAAAATGATTCCCGTTGTATATATAGTATTCAAACGACATATAATAACTATCTCACAATACTCGTCATAAAAGACCTCCCATTGGTACTGAATTATTCAAATCGATTCGAGAGTTACCTTACAGTGAAAAATTATCTTACGTCACACTATTAACATAATCGATCAGGATTGTAATCTTATGTAATATCGTATAAGATATGGGAAAGCGATTTACTAATGTTAAAACATTCGGCCCAAGGTATCGCACCGGCCCATTGAACTCTCTAACGGACCGGCCCGATGACAGTTATTACCGGCTACTTAATTACGTAAATAGACGTGTCGGTAATTCAGGTGTTCCTAAAATAAGCAGCTTGTTCGAAACACATTGCCCTAGTCTAGTTGACGGCCTTGAGATATCTTCATTCCTGAACGTTACTGACATCTGATAAACTAAATGTGAGTCATCGTGTTTGTCATTGAATCGCGGCAAGTTTTATAGTCTACATGGACCCCGTTTTGGTTTGATGGTTTAATCTGTTGTGTCATTCTTTTTTATTATTTTTATTTTATCGCTGGCAGGTGCTAGCGTTAAAGATTATTAATAATAATAATTTTAATATTGCACTTGGATCGCACAGCAAATTAGTATTAATATTGCATATATATATATATGTATTGTTATATGTATCATTAATTTTTATAATAATTATAGAATTTTTACCCTTCACACGCTAGTTAAAAAATAAAATTGACAAACTAACAGACACAATGCTAAAAAATTATCATCTTCCTTTTTAACCGATCAGATCGTCAGAACAAAGAAGAGATTATCAATCCGGCCGTATGTTTATTTTTTATATAATTCCATTCTTCCATTACACAGTTATTTAATTCCTTTTTTTATTAATTCAATTTTATTTATAAATAAAATAAATAAATAGAAATCACTTTCATTTATAATAGTTATCTTTTAATATAAACATAAATATTATTTATCGCATTAAAATTTTATTATTAGAATGTGTCGGTGTGTATGAAGAGTCGAGATGGCCTAGTGGTTAGAACGCGTGAATCTTAACCGATGATCGTGGGTTCAAACCCGGGCAAGCACCACTGAATTTTCATGTGTTTAATTTGTGTTTATAATTCATCTCGTGCTTGACGGTGAAGGAAAACATCGTGAGGAAACCTGGATGTGTCTAATTTCATTGAAATTCTGCCACATGTGAATTTCACCAACCCGCATTGGAGCAGCGTGGTGGAATAAGCTCCAAACCGTCTCCTCAAAAAGGGAGAGGAGGCCTTAGCCCAGCAGTGGGACATTAACAGGCTGTTACTGTATTAGAATGTGTAGTTTGTTCAATTCAAATAATAAAAACCTGAATTGGTTGTGATCGGTTGTTGATTATTTAATGTAGCACATGTCACTTGTATTTTCTCTCTTTGTATCGAATGGTACGGAATGATTGACGGCTGTAGATATGTATGAAAGTTAATAAACAAAGGGATTACTGATGTCGTTGACGTGTATCATGAAATCTTTAAATGGTTTACTATTTCTTTTAATGACGTTATTTGAAATTATCTATACAAACTCAAAGTTTATCCAACGTAATGTATTTAGCTAAAACAGTGTGGGTTTGAGACCTAAAACACTTATAAACTATTGTAGGGTACTAAGAGCCGTTGTCCGATCGAGTTGTCGCGGATCGTTTGGAATGCAGTCTGCACCGGTCGCCGGACTCCATCCGCTAGTTACTCTGCCGCGTGCCGCAATATTCTGCATGCGTCCCTATTACATTGCTCATATATAAGTTCGCCTTGAATGCCTGATAAGGTCGATATGGCTTTCATTGGGTGTAGTAAAATAAATATCTTGTATTCTTTAAGCCCTTTTGTATTTCAAACTACAACTGATGGCTTACTTTTTTGAACTAAATTTTACATTTCGGTCAAAGGCTTGACACTAAAATATATCGATTAGGACTATGCCGTTAGCGTTCTAACTGGTTTAAAGTCGTCGACCTTTACCTTAAATTTTCTTCAAACGTTGTTTTTTGCGCGATTCCTCAAAGAATAAAAAAATATACCTAAGTCTATACTTAAGTGGTTTCCCGAACGCTATTTCCGTTTGTGTTGATTCTTTACGTACATACATATCTTTCTTCATTATCATTGAAAATTTGGCACCTAAAGTTATTTTCTATCGGGAATAATATATACTGCTACCACTTCATATTATAAACTGTGGAAAAGAATTATAAGAAACCTTCCAAGTTTTTGTTGAAATTTGATATTATATGTTCTACCAATGCGCTTGCTTATCGTAAGTAAGAAGTTGTTTGGACATTAATTCGTTTTAATTTTGCTAATGAATGTGTAAAGTAAACCAACGAAGCAATAGAATTAATAATAATTTTGTTTTCATAAATAATGTTTTTCATAATATATAATTTGAATACAAGGTGGTTAGTTTAACTCAAATCTTTTCATCCCACATTAATGACAAAGTTAAAGATATATTTGTACAAAGGGGAATCGCAATGACGTAGTTCAGTCGACGCCAGTCGGCGCCTCTACTCGATCGATATCCGAGCCGCGTAGGCGACTACCCCTCTCATTCTTAGCGACAGGAATGCGATGAACGAAACCTAATTCATCGTATATATTTAGGAAATGTAATTGAAATTATCTATGTTATCGAAATTATTACAAACTATGCATAATACTTTCTTAAATACACAAGTACAGAGTACAGTACAGTAACAGTCTGTTAATGTCCCACTGCAGGGCTAAGGCCTCCTCTTCTTTTTTGAGAAGAAGGTTTGGAGCTTATTCCACCATGCTGCTCCAATGCAGGTTGGTAGAATACACATGTGGCATAATTTCAATGAAATTAGACACATGCAGGTTTCCTCACGATGTTTTCCTTTGCCGTCAAGCACGAGATGAATTATAAACACAAATTAAGCACATGAAAATTCAGTGGTGCTTGCCCGGGCGTGAACCCACGATCATCGGTTAATATTCACGCGTTTTAACCACTAGGCTATCTCGACTTAATAAATACACAAAATTATATTAAATATAGTATAGTATATAGTATTCATTACATTAAATTACTAGAAGTGGGTGGATTTCAAATAATATATAAAGTTTAATTCAATTATCAATATCAGTTTACAATAATCTTTGCAACAGCAAATATAACATTTGTAAGCTGTTATAAAATAACATTAAAACGTATCTCGAAATTTCCTTGTTTTGGACATTAAGAAAAATAAATATTGAGAAACCTTGAATGCAATGTGTAGGTGTGTAAATAAACACATCAGTGTGTAAGGTGGATGACGTAATAGTCGTTTCGTTGCCGAAATATATACGTATTAATTTATCTCCCGACGTTCTATAAAGGATTAATTATGACACTTAAATTTCGTAAAATTATGAAAATTTAAACCAATATCGGTCAGTGAGGTTAACGACGATCGTTGCGACATGGGCTCTCGGCGATTAACAAAACACTCGCGGAAAACAATTTCGGAAACACAGTTTTAAAACTTATTCCAATCACGTGTAAGCTATGCAAATTAGATGTTCCGTGCCACTTGTACTAATTTATTTAATTGCATTTGTCATACTACGTCTTAGTTACAAAGCCATTTGTATTTCTATTGCTGTGGTCCTGTTACTAGACGACGGTTTTGAAACAAACTGACCCAATGGGTTCGTTAACATTGATTTGTATTTAATTCTATACAAGTAACAGTACTCTTAATGGCTGCAACTGACGTTAAACCTAATTGAATCAATTACTTCTGGTATAATGTCTGTAATACGTCCTTATCGCTTATATTAGTCGTTAGTATTGGCTATGTATTCGTTGAATTACGTCGTTTAATAAGATTTGCATTTGTTAATGGCGATTTCCGACCATGCCGTATAATAAGCAAAATGGTTTGTGTTTACAAGCGCATTATGATAACACGTCACTTGTATGTAATATCCTGGTCATGAAAAAAGATCTATTCAATTAATTGTAGTTGAAATGTTTTTTTTTTTATCTAAGTCGCCCTGTGTGTATCAGTTTCAATAAGTTGATAATAGAGGTGCTGTGTTAAGTAAATACGAAGTGGCATTGATACCGTTAAGAAATTGTAATAGCGTGTAAGTGCCCTTTAATTGGATTTATATCGACGGAAATGTACCGTGAAAGTTATTTTCTCAAGCGGCCCCCGTTCGGCCCGCGCCTCCACGCACGAAACCACTTTCGCTATGCTCCATCGTCTCTACTGAACTTTTGTACTGCCCAAGGATTAGATCCGTAGCGGTGTTCAATTAGAACAGGTCTTATGCTAAAACTATGATTGGTATATAATATTGCTTTGTCGATAATGTCGTCTTTTTCGAAGAACTTACATGTAAAGTCGTATGGTACGAATACGACGTTTACGTAGGTACGCATAAGGTCATTTGGAAAATTTTGTTCACTTTAATCTGATAGTATTGAATAGACTTCTCTTTTTTATAATTATGTAGCCTTAATATGGATAGTGAGTCTTGTAGTAGCGGCGTGTTTTCTATTATTACTAAATAACATTGAATTTGGTGGAATGATTATGTAATGAAACCTTAGTAGTACCAATTTTCTTAAATAAAAATTGTTTTTTTTTGTTCTTTAAATTAGTTTACGAGATTGTGTACAATATACAAGATATGCGGGGAATTATTAATATACGCATTTGGTTTTATGTATGTTTATTTCATTTCACTAAAAATAAATGTTACGAAGTTAATATTGCGATCGCACTTAATTTTTTTCACAGTTCGACGTTTCGGCAAATTGCATCCGCCGTAGTCACGCAGAATCGGTTCGTTCGTGCTTACATGTTATCGAATTTATTTGTAATTAGAATGAATACCCACTGTTAATCCCTTTATAATTGTAAATAATAAAGTCGAATCCCTTCATATTATAATATAGGCTATATGTTATTTATCCATACATCGTTGTTTGGTATTGTTTATTATTTTTAGATGTTTGTAAGAAACAAGTCCATTTCGTGAAATCCGTCTCATCATTATCTTATTCAGGTGTTACGTAAATAGCTTTGTATTATCTTTGTTTAATAAAGATAATATTTGTAATAGAGTCACTTTGCACTTATTATGTCTACAATCTAAATAAAAGAGATCTCTTTATATGTAATTAACACGTGTACAATAATATAACCGCTATATCTTTATACTTAAAAATAAAAGTTGTAAGTTGTTCGCTCCCACGCAAACAATAGGAACCCCTGCAATGCTGATTGTCTTAGAATCGATTTAGTTTCACCGGCTAGGTATCTGACATATTAAACAAGCGAGAAATGAACCTCATTCAACGAATGGCTAGAGACGAAACGCTCGGCTGCCCGATTAGTAATAGATATAAATGTTTTTACTTTTACATTAAATATTAACGTCAAAAGTATGACCTAATCGAATACATAACTTACTTTTATCGTTGAGCGTCAAAAATTTTTAATCTGTTACATTTAATAACGAAACGAGAATAAAAATGGCTAGTTCTGCCCGCGGCGCGCGGCTTATAGCGAAATTGCAGTCGCGGTTACGTAAACTACTGACAACAGATACTATCATCAAATTGCTTCGTTTATTTTAATGTGTATAGGTAACTTTGATTGAATAAATTTAATTATTCGATGGATCAATAAAAATAATAACTCTTGTTCAAACAACCATGCATAACTTGTAAACAAAATAGTCACTTATAATAAAAACCATATACAGATCAATAATAAGTAACACAGGACACCAATATGAGATATATTGGGCATTATAATAATATTCAAATAGAGAATATTTGGTTAACAGCAGCACATTTTTATATTATAATAATTTTGCTGTCATATACAGAACAATACAATTTAATTACTGATTTAAAATAAGCTAGACAATAAATTGATCAATTTCATGTGTGAGTGATGAAAGTAAGTAAAAATGGAAATAATATTATAGCCAGACTCGGGGTGCATATAAGCGTCGATTAATTTTTGAATATTAGCGTCTTGCACATGCGCACTAAACGATTTCTGTCGAATATTTAAGGAAATGTGGAAAACGTGGATACGGGCCATGGAGGTTACAAAACTGGCTTATCTATTTAGGACAAGTTCGAAGCCACGTGCTGCTGACCTTTAACAGAATTAAACCTTCTAATCGATATTCCTGAAAGCCAGAAATAATCCTGGTACTATATTAATAACAATACAGTGTACGTACTAGTACTTTTAACAATCTAATAAATTTATTATTTAATAAGAAATTGTATGTTGACAACATCCGTTGCACAATTATGTTTTTGCCGTTAATAAGTTAGTAATCAGGCGTTTGAAAAATAAATTTCTAGATTTTTTATTGGTTGATAAAAATATTTATTTTAAAAAGACACGTTATATTCTAATCCTGTTGTTGAGAAAGTTTTACATAAAAAGTTAGTTAGAAAATAAAAAATAATATATTGCTATGTTTTACTCATGCGTGAGGTTAAAAACAAATATGTATCATATTATAGATCGACTGTTACCGTCTGTTTTTTTTCTACCGCGCTCGAATACCACTTACGGAGTGCCATTGTGATGTGCGAAATACTAGCAATAATATCCAACCCTATACCGATAAATTTTAACTTTAAGTGTGAAAAATATATTAGATATTTTATGAACACAAAAAAACGTTTATTTGGTAAATGTTTCATTGTTCATCCTCGTCATCTGAACGTGAGTCATCCGTGTAAGAGTCTTCTTGAAGATTTATTATTAAACGTCACACTCGATCTCTTCTAATGCATTTCTGAAATAAGTATTTTTCTAATTTTATTAGCTATTTGTAAACAAATATCACCATTGTGTAAAATAGCCACTATAATTGTGATACATATATACAACCTTAATAACAATTTTGATCTAGATCAGCGATACTTAAAGTAGGTTCCATAGAACCCTAGGTTTCCATGTGGAAGTCAGAATGGTTCCGCAAATTAATGAGCTATTGAAAAATTATTTCGGTATCAAATTATCAAATACAACACGAAATTAAGAGAATTTTGTGCCCGAGAAGTTCGGACAGAAAACCCTCTTAACATTTGCTAGAATCTTTTTATTAAACACTTTGTGTTAAACGATTTATGTTAAACACTTATCAAAATGTTTAATTATTTATTTCGAAGTACAAGGAATTTTATTTATTATCAGTTAGTTTAGAGTTTCATGCAAAAAATTCATTAAGCGTTCCATGGTCTTAATAGTTTAGTAACCGCTATTCTAGATAATATCACTATGACTCGAATTCTTAAAGCAGTCGAGCAATAATTTTATTATTACTCATTCTCTTGGTACTAAGGTATTTGTATCAATCGACAGGAACAAAGCGATCGCCGACTACCTGGGCAGCAATGGCTACAACGATGCGCTGGAAGCGTTTAAGAAGGAAGCTGAAATGACCGGCGAAATGGATCGCAAGTTTGGTGGCCTACTCGAGAAGAAGTGGACGTCGGTTATCAGACTCCAGAAAAAGGTATGTATTGAATTAGTAATTATCACAATAAACGTAACAATAATATTATTATGAGGTTTGTCGCTAAGCATGTTTTATTGGGTTTTAATAGAATTATGCGTTAACAGTTCAACGGGGCTAGACAGTCGAAACGCCGAAATACATGGAGTTAATAAATATTTGATAGGCCACGTGATCAAAGTTTGTCTAAAGAAAGATAGAAATCGCTTCGACTCTAATCGTCATTGTAGGTTTCTATTTTTGATATATATTTCTACAACATCCTTATTACTGATACAAAAAAAAAACAGCTCAAGTTGATGTTCGACAATAGAAATCTTAGTGCCTAGTGGTAAAGCCTTCGGGATTATTTTAACGTATATATAATTACATAAATAAATAAAATTTATTATTTTCATTGAAACAGTCGGTACTTCCTACCTTTATATTTACTTATAAAATAAGATTTACAAATTAATAAACGAAGCGTATACTTTAATAAATACAAGTTAGAGAAACTTATAAACATATTATGTGGATGATAAAAAACGTGATTAGTATTCGTAATTTTCATACCGGATATATATTGAAAAGAGTAACCACTGAATCTCTTGTCAGTTCTTATCAGTAAAATCTTTATACAGAAACGATAGAAAATTAAAATTTGTTTTATCTGTATGATTCAAAAGTGCCTTTAAGAAAGAGCCTACTTGAATAGTCACGGAGTCACTCAAAAACAAAATATGTTTTTGAGTGAGTCCGTGGGATACGAACGACCTTTAGATCAAAGCGTGCCCAAGTAATTTGCTTTATAATGAGCGACGTAATCTCGACTCACGTTTATATCACTAATCACTATCAATATCATTGACGTATGAATGGATGTTTCCCAAAGAGGGACGGTTGTGGTCATTGTCAAGCTATGAAGGCATCGTGTAGGAAAATCTCGACTCGACCTAGCTGTATACCGATCGATTGCTGCTGCGACATTTTTAGGTCAGCAATGCTATTCTGTAAAAACTTGCTTCACATCTCACTCGTGTAATATTGAAAACCGACTTAAGATATTATTATTTATTTAGGGTGTGATACGTTTTGTTGATGCGTTTATATTTATTGTTCTGATTATTATAGTTTATGTTGGATATTACTTTGATATTTCATGATCGTATTCTAAGATGATTTTTGAGTTAGTTGTCGCTTGTATGATGCTGTGAAATATTGTTTTGATAGTTTGTATTTTGATATAAAATGCAAGCTTGAATCTTAAAGAATCAAACATTTACCTCAATCAATAATAGCTTTAAATACATTATGAGTGCTTGACAGTCTCTCTAATCTATACAACAATTACGATGGTGCTAATATGACAATGTAACAGGAAATACTTCAAAAACCTTATAATAAAAACTCTATCGCGTCTCTGCACGTCCGTACCTAGCAAGTACATTTATTACACCGCACCGCGACCCATGCCTTTTTTCTTAAAATTACTGTAATTTAATATGATGGACTATGGAATGTTGATTAATAATTTAATAATTTTGTTACCCAATTTTTTTTTTTCATATATATTTTTTTTAATTTTATAAATAATAGTCCGGTGCGTTTTGAGAAGTTTTAGTATATATATATATATATACTAAAACTGATATATCATATATATATATATATATCATACTTTTGCCGGGTATATTTTCAATTGCACGTAAGTCGATTTCATTAAAATATATTAATGTGTAAGTACTTTATAGCCCATGACCGTTTTGAAATTATTATATAAACTATCACATTGTGAAAGTTCTAACTTCTACACCATTTAAATTAAATGAGATATTGAGACATTTTTAATCGAAAAATTACATTTCTTTTTGTTTATAATACTGTAGCATTTTTGTGTCCCCGCTTCATCCGCGTTTAATTTTGATTACTCCACCTTGTATCATACTCTTTACGACTACGGGTATTGCTCCTCGCCTAAGGGTCGTAATGTGAAGTAATTTAGCTTTATAAGTTGCCCTAATAAAGGCTCCATCTAATACAACAAAAAAAAAACAGCCACACTATATAAATATAGATTTAAATTATAGAATATTGACATTGACTTTATTATAAACTAATTTAGTTATAAATTATACGAACAAAAAATTTAAATAAATTAATATACTGTTAAGACACAATCATATATTCATTATATTCAAGTTCGATCGATTTATCTATTGTGAACTAAAAACCTCTGAATATTAAAGCAGTTCATTTATGGCTTCTGTTATTGATCATTATGTAACTCAGATAGACTAAATAATATTTGATACACGTCCGTTCCGAGCAAGTCTATTGAAAATATTACCGCCAGCCGCGATGTTTATTTTGAGGAACTATTTTAGCAGGTAGACGCTAATATGAAGTTAATTTATGTTTCTTTTTTTATCACTTTGAAAATGCTTTCTTAGACTTATCCTAATAGATAGGTACATCATTGTACTTGAAGTTATTGTAAGATTCAAATGGAAATAATTTGTTACTTTCCAGGTGATGGAATTGGAGTCCAAGCTTTCCGAGGCGCAGAAGGAATTCATAGAGGGAGCGCCCACTAGAGCAAAGCGCACGCCGACCGAGTGGATTCCACGCCCGCCCGAGAAGTTCTGTCTTACCGGTCATCGGGCCACCATTACAAAGGTAGACTACCTGATATAAAAATAATTCTAATTTGACAGGGTGGCGGAGGCATCTTCGTCAGATGCCTTGACAGGATTGCAAAACGAATATTATCTTAGAATGCAATACTTAAATGACTCATATAAAACATTTTTTTCTACAATTTAAATAAACATGCAATAGCAAAATATAGTCAGATTTTATCTCAATGATACCAAGCTGAATAGTTACTTGATAAATAATATACAAATAGTTTAGTCTTATTTGTTGTTTAAGATACAATTCGTACTTAAGTACTGTCTATATTTCGCAAGTCAGGAACTGTATTAGTACATTAGCTATTAATGTATTGGACAATTTCCTTACAAATTATCGATTTCCGCAAAATACTTGTTTATAAGAAGAGAGAGACAAGGTCTTAGCAGTTTTTAATTATAACGGCGCTTAAACCTTGGTTTTATATGGACACGATAGGATGTTTGACGCTATTATCGTAAATCGGTCGGCAATTTGGAATGGACCTTTTTTATTTAGTGTAGATGTAGACAATCTCAACCTGCAGGTGTTGGGGCATGTTCGCTAGCGGCTCCAATTGAGCTCATAAGTGCCTACACTACCACTATGGCAGTCGAAAGTAAACCGATCAGCAAAAGCGTACCTTGGGTTCTTTGGTGCCAGAAAGACGGCTGGCCGTTAAAGTCGTCCAAATCCATTTCATGCAGTTAAAACAAAAGGCAGGAAATGATATATACATTCCTCTATTAGAATTATAGATTTATAATTTGATACGATTTTTTTCCACTACGTTGCTATCACCCGTGGCCATTTTTTATGAATATCAACTCTTCTAATTTTATTTTTAAGAACCTTCGACTATTTAATTTCCGTTAAACTTCTTCGATATCCATTAATTGCCAAGTTATAAATTTCCATTACTCAGATATTTAACATAAATGATAGTGATAACAAGCCCCTCACCTCATACTATATTTCAGTTCAGACATAACAAAAACAATTATAATCAAGAATGAGAAAAAACAGT
Organism: Nymphalis io; assembly: GCF_905147045.1. NCBI lineage: Eukaryota > Metazoa > Arthropoda > Insecta > Lepidoptera > Nymphalidae > Nymphalis > Nymphalis io. The sequence continues at coordinate 4,199,101 of NC_065902.1, read as the reverse complement.
TTTATTATTATCGTTCTTAACTGTTTACTCATTACTATCAATGTACATTAGCAGTAACATTATAATAATACTATAGTAGATGTTTTTGTTCTGTAAAAGAAATATTGATGAATAAAACAAAAGTATAACATTACGTAGAAATAACTTGAATACCTGACAAATATGCCACTACCGTTCATAGACCGCGTTTATTAAAGAAGCGCATCCACGGCAAACATTAGAAGTATTTAATTGTAACTTCATCTTGGTATCATCATATCGTAATATTTATTAATATTGTAAATGTCTTGGGAAATGAAATTGTTGCCAGATTAAAGTAGATTATAATTACATTTCCAGCATTTAGGCGAACTATTCGATGTTGATGACAGGTTTAAATAATATATACATAAATAGATAATTTTGGGAAACTTAAAAAATATCTTATAAGTAATATTGACTTTTTACTGGCAAGACTGATGGAGTGATATTAACCTCTCAACTTTCCCTACGACGAGTGAAGGTGGAACATATGTGAATAATAATGTTAATAAAATTTGTCGTTGTCATTCGCAGGTAATATTTCATCCAGTGTTCAGTTTATTGGTGTCCTCGAGTGAGGATGCAACAATCAAAGTGTGGGATTTTGAGAATGGCGACTACGAACGATCCCTGAAGGGCCATACCGACTCCGTTCAGGACATCGCTTTCGACCATCATGGCAAGCTACTTGGTAAAGTATCCTTTGTTTTATTTACTACATTAAATTTCTTTATTAATTATTTCTATATTAATTCATTCTCATTCTAAAATAACAGATTTATCTTATTCAGATTAATATAATTATATTACATCCAGAATCGTTTTATCTTGAATCTTTTATTTTTTATTCATAAAGAGTATTGAAAGCGATAAAGTCTATATTATATATTTTTCTTTGTAGTGTCCTGCAGTGCAGATATGTCGATCAAATTGTGGGATTTCAACCAGACATATGAATGCATTAAAACTATGCACGGTCATGATCACAACGTCTCGTCCGTTGCGTTCTCTCCCAGTGGTGACATCGTTTATTCAGCCAGCCGGGACAAGACGATCAAGGCGTGGGAAGTGGCTACAGGGTAGGTGTCCATTACCAATGCTTAAGACTCCTTTATTTTTTAAATACATTAATTATAAGGAAAAGAAAATTGTATAAAACATGGCTCTTATATAATGTATTTTGTCTATGATATGTTCAATGAATCTATCATAGACAAAAGGCAGCCTTTGCGCTGCTTACACAACTTAATTTTGATGATGAAAAATAATTAAATTAATACGTTGTTTTTTTATTAGATACTGTGTGAAAACATACAAAGGCCACCGCGAGTGGGTCCGCATGGTGCGCGTGTCTGCGGACGGTACGCTGCTAGCGTCGTGCTCCAACGACCAGACCGTGCGCATCTGGAACGCGGACACCAATGAGTGCAAGGTATATATTATTCTGATATCTATTACATAAATAAACTAGAAACGGACATATCGATGTTTCAAATGAAATTACGTCAGCATGCGTAGTAACAAATTGTATGGCGTTACCAGCGTGAAAGAGAGTATTTTATTTTGTGATATTCTCTTTTAACTTCTAACGTTAACTTTCGTTCTCTTTTAACGTAACGTTCGTTAACGTTTAAATTATGTTACGATTGTGAAATGTTAATTTCTACGTGCGATGTGTATTATTTTGTCCATTTACCAAAACTATAAAATAAAGGGGGCCAGGACAAAGCAAGAAACGTTTTTATATACTTATACTCTATATATAGAGTTAGATTAACATAATTTAGATTTACATATTCCATGCGATTTGCTATAAAGCTCTGCTATATTATGCACTACAAACAATTTGATTTGGATATTTTTAATTATAATATAACAATATTACACTTAACCGCTTAAAACCACTTTCATTTTACTTCCAAAGTTGCGATAACTTCTTCGCGAATCCATAACGAATACCATAGATTATTCAAGATCTCAACCAATGATATCGCAACAATTTATTCGAAGTTGTATCATTTGTTTTTAATTTTGTGTACCAGATGGAGCTTCGCGAACATGAGCACGTCGTGGAGTGCGTGTCGTGGGCGCCCGAGTCGGCCGCCTCCGCGGTCAACGAAGCGGCCGGCGGAGACAACCGACGCGCTAATCACCAAGGACCGTTCCTCGCAAGCGGTTCTCGCGACAAGTCTGTGAAGGTATGCAATATATATATTACTACCAGTTTTTATTTTAATATTTTTTTAGTGAGTTACTAATATTATTAAAACAAGCTATACAGCTAAACATAGTAAATAGCCCATAAATATCCCACTGTGTCAGATATGGTTAAGCAAATACTTTTTATGCTAATTTTTTTATTTTTTATCTAATAGGAAGGTGGACGAGCTTATGGGCCACCTGATGGTAAGTGGTCACCAAACGCCCTTAGACATTGGCATTGTAAGAAATGTCAACCATCGCTTATAGCCAATGCGCCAACAACCTTGGGAACTAAGATTTTATGTCCCTTGTGCCTGTAATTACACTGGCTCACTCACCCTTCAAACCGGAACACAACAATATCAAGTATTGCTGTTTTGCGGTAGAATATCTGATGAGTGGGTGGTACCTACCCAGACGAGCTTGCACAAAGCCCTACCACCAGTAAATTAAGAATATTATATTAAGAAAATATCACGCATATTATAAAATACATAATATGATCGCTCTATTTCAGATCTGGGACGTCAGTACGGGTCAATGCCTCGCGACGCTGGTGGGCCACGACAACTGGGTGCGCGGCGCGGTGTGGCACCCCGGCGGCCGGTACCTGCTCACCGCCTCCGACGACAAGACCCTGCGCGTGTGGGACGTGGCGCACACCCGCTGCCTCAAGACGCTGTACGCGCACCAACACTTCGCTACCAGTCTTGGTTTGTATTTATTCTTACTATAAAGAGCATTTTTGAAATCCTATCATCTCTAACTTGGTTTTAGGGCCTTCTGCGAGCCCATTTTGCTAGTAACCACTCGAATCATATTCTACATCCAAACATCAACACTTAGTATTATTTTGTCACGCTTTGAAATGTGACATCTTAATTTCCAAGCTTGGTGGTGTATAAGTGATGTAGGGGATGGTTAATGTTAAGGTACCAATGACTATGGGCAGAGTGGTCAACCTACCATGACGTTGGCCCATTTGCCACTCTACCAACTCATTATTAGAAACAAAAAATAATAATACTCAGTGTTCGTATGCTTAGATTTCATATATTATTATGGAAAACTATGTTTTTTTTCAAAATATAGCTTCCATTTCCAAAACACTTTAAAATGAGGCCAATAATATACTCGATAATTTTAGATCTTCTATCGTTACACTTCGCAAACGGTAAATTTAAAACTTTGATGTAAATTATATATGGTCTGTATATAATTTACATCAAAGTTTAATTCCTCACCGACATCAACCTTGGAATTACATTGGTTGGAATATAATAATATAAATTTAAAGTATACTTTGTTCTTAAGATCATTTTTGAATTATCATTTTACAAGATTTTATTGGATCATGAATTCTATAGCCTGGATTTAAAAAGGCCAATATCAATAACCCTTACATTTGATAATCAGAACAGAAATAATGAACAGATGTTGGTTGTTTTTCATAAAATACTATTGCGTAAAATTTTGGTCACATTTTACTCTAAAACCTGGCCCTTTTAACACCAGGCCAAAGTATTTCTTATATACAGGGTTATTTGTATAACACTAATAACCCCAGCTCGAGTTGAGTTTTTTTGTAACAGAACCATGTTACCAACATTATAAGCAAAAACTTTGGAATGATTTAATTGATATTTATTAAATCAAAGTACAATAGCTTTTTATTTTTCGTTCCGGCAAAATTTAAATTGATTGTTATTATTAGCAACAACTCAATTCTATTACAATAAAAACAACGTTGTAAATAAAACAGGTACGGAAACTTGCCGGGAATACCGGCGTCGCCTAGAACTTGACGTATTATTAGTATTTCGCTAACATTCGCTTGCGGAGCGTGTCCTTATAGCTCGATTTTCGGTACCTAGTGCGCGTATGTAATAATTTAATAGCTTTTTTTAATGTAGCCAGTTCTTAAGCCTGGTTAAGTATGAAGGTATAGTGGATGCAATCTACCTACAAGCCTAATAAGAAAATGAAACTTTTATTAAGCGCTAACAAGTTACAATTTCACATTGACAAGAAATATGATAGTTTAGTTGATAATAAAATATAATACAAGGCTTATTATTGATAAATAAATAAATTATTAATAAATAAACAGTTACCTGACCAGAAAAAATCAGGACAAACTCACACTCAACATTAAATCTTTTTAAAAATGTTAAGATATACTATTAAATATATTTCCGTTTTTTTTAGAATTGATTAATTTTTATTAAAAACTTTTACTGTTCACAGATTTCCACAGGAACTTGCCATATGTGATATCGGGCAGCGTCGATCAGACCGTCAAAGTTTGGGAGTGTCGCTAAGAGCATTGCCATTTTAGTAACTTAAACTCACCGATGATATTTTTATCATTATTTTTCACATTTAATAAAACTTCAATGAGAGCATTAAGTTTCGATTTTAATGGTAAAATCATTCAAAGAAACGAATAAATAGTTTTGATAATTTATTGATATTGTTTCTTCCTTCCGTTCATTGCGATCTAATGTGGTGTACCTGACAATGCTATGTCGAAATTGTAAGCCTATCAATCACACTTCTATTCGTATGGTCTATTGATTAGAGTAACACATTCCATTAAAACTTAACGGCTCATAGATAATTATTGTATGTGAATAGTTAATTTTGTTATGTCTGATTTTAGTAAATTTTCTAAAAATAAATGACGTAGCATTCGTCACATACCCGATTGAACGATGAAACGAGGAGTAAAAGCTGTGTTATAATTTAACTTTTCATTATTCTATTTTATTTTATAGTTATTGTTTATTCGTAAGAGCGTTTAGATGTAACTTTATTTGGTATGAATAGTTAATGTTTTCTTACTTGTCCACTCTATAAAACTTGTACCTTAATTTGTTTACTTATAATTTAGTTTTATTAAATTTAATATTGATGGTTATTCATGACAATCAACCTGGATTTAGTCATTTTATGTGAATCACATTAAAAACTCATTCAAATTTTCTTGTACATAATAAAGATTTTAATTTTTTTTTTTTGTCTCTGCTCGATTGATCCTCATTATGTTTGTTTGCATTTCTGCTAACAGCACTAATGGATATCACAAGGGACAAAAAACTAAATAAATAATTGTTTAGTTCTATTGCAATAAGTGTGATGCTGATGAAGATAATGTACGCTTTGTTTGTAACAAATTGCAGTTTTAAAAGGACTTATTTTAAGTTTTGTCAATTCAAAACTTTAACTATAAGTTAGAGTGTTATATTTTAAAGATTTTTTACTATTTATTTATATCTTCGATGTTTTAATTTGATATGTCTCAAACGAACTTGTTTTATGAGCTAGCGCTTTAAATTACTAATTAAGTGGTTTCTTGCAATAGTCTACCATACAATAAATACCCATATATCGGTTTTAAGTTGTTTGAATTTACAACATATTATATTATAATCAACATAAAGAGAAGCGTGTGATATACATTATAATTAATTTTTTTATTAACAATGCTGTTTGTGGTAGCTAGACACAAAGATAATAACTGATGCCCCTTTCTAGTTATTTATTATCGATATCGAGGAATTTGGTTGCCCGGTATTTTATAGAATTTAGTAGTAGATGTAGTATTGAGTATTGTCATACTATTAGATGCTTTGCAGTGCTAGCACATGATTATATGTACGAATAATAAATGAAGAGCTACTGTGATACCATGTAAAGTAAACTAAATGTTTTGAACCTGCAAATTACGGCTTAGCTATTTTATATTACAAGCGAATTATCGCTGCAAATATTACATAACATGGTACCACGTGGTCATTTGCTTAATCAATGTAGATTGGTAGTATCAAGGAGATTATATATTAAGTTATTTCACTCTTAAACTTATCAAATAGTGATAATTAATGTACATGTTTATATTCTCCCTTTATATACTAACTTAACTAGCGAAAATATATAAACACAAATAAATAAACTTTTAAAACATATTAGACGATTAATTCAATGTTATTGCTAATAATTCCGGTGTCAGTATAGTTTAGATATTATGATGCTTAGATATTCTTAGTAATTTCATGTTACATTAATAAAATCGTGATTATTTGCATCTATATTAAAATTAATGCTTCATATGTGATCTCCTTGATTCATATTAAAGAGTCATTAATAAGTTAAAGCTTGCAAAATATATTGTACGACTTACATAAATAAGAAATTTGTATTACTATAATCGAGTAAATAGTATTTGCACTCATGTCAAAGTAAATTGCTTATAATATCAACGAATATGTATGTCAATCGACTACCAAAATCCTCTTCCAACAAAGTTCAGCCTTGGTCTCTTAATAACATTATTATCAGAGGATTTTGTGTGCTCATTTAACCATTGTATTTTGTCTAAATTTATATAGAAAATGAACTACCAAAATTTAATAGAATTTGGTCTAATATTTTCTGTAAATAAATCAATTAAATATGTAATTTACGAAGTCTTTATTTATTTTTTCTTGTCCATAATATTTCTGATCTACCTACATTCTGTAGTTTTTAATATAAAATCGAAAGCGAGCCGTAGTGCGCTCTCTTTTCTTATGTAACTGACGTGACTTAGTCCATATGCTATTTTTTTTAATCTTTATAATCTTCAACATTGATAAAGGGATGTCGGACCTAAAGCTTTATTTTTATGTCGCATATGGGCTGTTGGATAGATTTAGATCTTAAAATAATTGAAGATTTGCATTTAAATCTGTAATGAGGATAGCGTGGTGGATTCGAAATCAAGAAAGAAGCCAGAAGACCCTTTCCGTATCATTTAGCGGTTACAAGTGTTACATTACACGTTGGATTGTTGTTTTAACGAATAAGTGGTATGCACTAGAAAAAATTTGGAAATAATTAAATGCTGAAAACCGCAGTTTAGGGTAGTGTACTTTTGTGAAGCAATTGATATGATGCTTCCAGCCGTGACTGTTGCTACGTGAAGTCGTTCTGAAAATCTAAAATTCGAAATTATTCCATCTTCAGGCCAAGTTGAGAACTGATGCAAAGTTTCAAGTCATTGTTTTAAAAAAGATAATTAGGATTACTTTTTCATAAGTATCCGATTCCCTGTGTACTTATACATTTGTACTCTATAACATCTGACAGTCATTTTAAAATATATTAAAAAAAAAATATTAAAATTTTTAAATACGTTTTATATATACATTATTTTTTAATATCGATAAACAAATGATCATTTAAAACTAGCAAGATTACTGTAAACACATGCTACCAACGTTTTCACACGAGCAACAAAGTAATAATGAGGATAGGTACAGTTGTGTAGAGTAAATGTATAATAAAGCTGGAGTTGGGTTTTGTTTAACGTACGCTTAAAGTTAATAGTTTTACCTTAACTAGCTTGAGATTTAGCGGAATGAAAATTCAGCGATCAAAAATCATAATTCATATGAAGCCCCACTGTCACTACTACTGTTACTGTTTCTTCTACAGCTTCTAAAGTTTCCCCATTTTAACGTACTTTTGTTTTTACACATTTTACGTTGTGAATAGTGAATTCAATACGTTTTGTCTTTTTACTGTTTATCTGTAAATTATTAACAATAAACCAATGTACTATTTCAGAGGGCTTTGTTTACCTCGTCATATATTGAAAGACTTATTTTTATTTTAAAAATTAAGTAAGTGTCATCAGCAAATAATAACATCTCATGTTTATTACTTAAGAGATGGGGCAAGTCATTTATATAAATGAGAAAGAGAAATGGACCAAGAATTGATCCTAGAGGGAACCCCATACCTACTGGAGCCCCGGGTGATCTTTTTCGATTTATATCAACCCTCTGAATTCGATTGCTCAAATACGAAATCAGAAGGTTGAGTGATGTGTCTCTAATGTCCCTTCCTCATCATAATGAAATATTAAGGTTAAGTCACCAGCATACATACATATTTTACTATTGTAGATCGTCGAGGAGGCTACCCGTGGATGCTGTAAGATTATTTTATTGTGCGTCTAATAACTATAACTTATATAGTAAGATGGTAATATGATTTTCTTTTCCACATCTAGACATATAATTTAATTCCATGCAGTACATATTACCTGTAAAGACAGTCATAATGTGAGGGTTAGAGGGCATACTGTGCCTTCTAACCCTCGTTAACCTCGTTAACCATAACTGCCTCGTTGGTCTAGTGGCTTGATATAAGGCCGCAGACCCAGAAGTCCTGGGTTCAATTCCCAGGTCGGGCCAATAAAAAAGTTATTGGGTTTTTCTGTCAGAAAATTCTCAGTAGCAGCCCGGAGCCTGGAAGTTGAAAGTGTGTACACTCCCGTGCCTCGGAAAGCACGTAAAGCCGTTGGTTCTGCGCCTGAACTCTTTCCGGTCGTGTCGGATTGCCTTCCCATCGGATTATGAGAGTTAGGGAATAGAGAGTGCACCTGTGTTTGCGCACACACTTGTGCACTATAATATCTCCTGCATAGTTGGCTAATCTCACTTGAGATTGGCCGCCGTGGCCGAAATCGGTCTGGAGGACATTATTATTATTATTACGTACGTACGTGTAGTTGACAATTATTGTCTATTGTAAGCTATAAATATTATTATCTGCACTTTCATGTTATTATTTATCTGTGATTTTATTTGATAGATGACATCGGTAATCGGTTAGACGTTAAATTATTTCATTTCATTTTCTCTTGAAATAAATGTTCGTGTTTTACCGCACAGTACAGCAATGATTATATATCTGTTTGTTTAATTTCGTGTGTAACAAAATCATTTAATAATATAAATACCGATTATAAATAATTGATTATATACAAAAATGGATATCGAAGAGTGTATAAAAGAGTGGGATGATTTAGTAACTGACTACAAGCGATTAGAGGTACGGTTAAAGCTATTTTTACAAGTAAATGTTTCAAATTTCCCATTGAATTCTTTATTTTAATGTGACTGCTTTATAGTAAATGTATATTTCATTAATAATAGTATTCTTAAGAAGTAATGTTCATACAAAAATAATTGAAACTCTTAGTTTCAATTTATAAATTGAAATTTAATTAGATAACAAACAAGTCTATACTTTCATTTTTTATGTGTTATAAGTTATAGTATTAAATTTATGAACATTTAAATATAATATTTGAGATTTATTTTTTTAAATCTAATAGGATTTTTTTAGTTATTTAATATAGTTAGCTGGACATAATTGTGCACTCTGAATGTAAATGGTTAACACCACCTAGACACCACCAAGATTCAATGTGCCATCAACTATAAGAACTAAGAACTGCCTATTGCTATACTGGATTACTCACTCTTCAAACCAGAACACAACAATACTTGGTCTTGAAGTTTCGCATTCGAATATCATATGATGAGTGGGTGGTACCTACCCAGTTAGGCTTGCACAAAGATCTATTACCAAGTGTATAATTAAATTATTAAGTTTTACATATATTAGTTCAATAATTTCAGGTTATAAATAAAGATTATACTACAAAATTAGAGGAAATTGGAGAACTGCAAGCATCATGTTTAAAAGAACTCAACCATCAAAGATATCGCATGTCGATTATAAGTGGCGCTCTAAAGAGGTCAGACATATTTGCATTATATTCTTGATCTTAATTTAATAAACATTTGATAAACATGTTTGTTAGAAACATGTGATATATATTTATATTAACAACATAAAATTTTATTAAATAATTTATACACTAACTATTACCCTGCTGCTTTGCTTGGTGTTCATTGAAATTTAATATGTGTAATATCATTTTTATATTATAAAAAATTATAGCTTATATTCATATTCCTGTCATAATGAAATTGTATGGTAAATGTTAATATTACCCATCTGACTGATCTTTTGATTCAGTAACAAACATACAATATGTCAAATTAATAATATACATAGTATGATGGAAGAATAGGTATCAATTATTTATTATCTTTAAAACTTTACACACACATTAATTAATGAAAATACCTATTGTTTTAGTTTTTTTGGTGATATTCTTTAAGACCTCATGAATTTTAAATCATATTAATATTTATAGCTTTAATTATTTCACTCAACAAAATTTTATTAAACATTTAAAATATTGAGTGAAGTTATTATTTTTAGATTCCGATGCATTAAATATTATGTAGGTTTAACATTATTATTTTTTTGCATTTTAACTAATTAATAATATAATTATATAAAAATAAAATTAGTAATTGAGTGAAGATTAAGATTAAAATCACATCCATAATCAAATCATTTTATAAATAAATCATATCTCTGTGATAAGATACATAGAATTATACTTTAAAGTCAAATAAGTGATAGGTCAATATGTGATTGTGTACCTTATCAAAATAGTTGGCTAACTAAACACACTACTAAGCTATATATGTCTATTATAAATATATATTTAACATTAAGTAGCTAGCAAAATAATGAAATGTACTTTTTTCCTACCTCATATTTCTAACAATAAAACAAAGTCTTACTAACATTAAATTTAAAAGAAAATTATGTTGACATAATATACATTTGAAGTAAAGAAATAGCTATGTTTTTCCACAACACTGCTCTATTGTTGGTTGGTTGATACACAGGTAGCAAAATTTGTTTTAACACCAGTTATTTCCTCACGAAATTTGACACGAAAACCGCCTCGTTGGTCTGGTAGCTTAAGCTATAGAGGTAGGTTAACCCCAGGGCTAAAGATTGGCCAATAGAGTTATTGGGAATTTCGGTCGAAGATTCTCATTAGCAGCCCGGAGTCTAGAAGTTGGAAGTGTGTTCGTTCCTTTGCTTTTGAAAGCACATAAGAGTTTGGTTCTGTTCCTTGAACATTTTCCGGGCGTGTCGGATTGCCGTCCCATCGGATTATAAGAGTTATAGAAAACAGAGAGCGCATCTGTGTCTTCGCACACACTTGTGCACTATACGTTCTGCGCAGTTATATAAACATTTCAAACTAAGTGGTGCTTACACATATTAAAGCTTGCGACTTTCGGCTACATCTCGGAGCTAATTATTTAAATATGAGTAGAACAATAATATTTATCCATTTAATTTTTAAACTACATGAATACACTTATAAAATCAATTATTCAACATCGTAATAAAATGTATTTGCTACTTAAACAAATGACTAGGGTACGTAAGTACCTAGTACAACATTATCAATTTGTACCTTGCTCTTTGATATAATTACGATCGATCAAAGAGATACTGCAGCTCTCTGCATTTTGTTTCGATTTACGACTACAGAGGGTCCAAACCGGATATTGGCACCGGAATAAGCGGAACGCACTTTTGTTGATGTAGCAGAATAGGGTATTTCGTAACTATAGAACCGTCTATAGAAATTACAAACTATTTGCTTTACAAGTTATGGCAAATTATCTTCAGTCCGAAATCCAAATTAGAATTATATTTATTGTGTATACAACATACTAATGCAATTTAATTTACAAAAAAGTCAAATAAAACTTAATAACTTCTTGATGATGTTCTTCTGACCGATGTCGGTCTCATTGGCGTTTCAATAGTCAACTGATCAGGATATACAAACACAGTTACATGCTTTCTTCCGTCCGTCGTCGTTCCGTCATTCTTATAATCCGATAGGATTTCAATTCAACAAGACTGAAGAGTGTTCATGCGCTAACGGCTTTACGTGCTTTCCAATATGCGGGTATGTGCATATTGACGTCATTAAAACTTGACAAAAAAAAACTAGGCCTAAGTATTTCTTGTCAGAAAAAATATTATATTCAGGTCTAACCCGGGATTTGGTCCATAATGCAGACAATAACTTTATCATCTCTGTTAGTCGCAGGCAAGTTCTTGAAACCATGGGTTATGCTTCCAGTCATTCGGAGCACAAGGTTAATACTTAGCTCGTGGGAAAAATAAAATTTCATGAATTGAAATGTGTATTGTTTAAAAATATCTATATTGTGAATTATTAAGTACATATACTCTAAACGTAATAAATACGACTTCTTACTAATGAGTCTAGTTTTTCTTCTTCTTACTAATTTGTCTTTGATTTTCTTTCGCCGGTTCTTCTCTGGTCAGGGTATTAATTTTTCGAACCGGTGGTAGTTTCTAATTCGACACTCAGTAAGTGTAATGATTATATGTTGAATGAAGGAGTTTGATTTGATATGTACTACAGCCCGGGACCACCTTAGTTAAGAAAGGAAATTAAATAAAACTCCAAAATACTAAGTGTAAAAGGCGAGCGGATTTATCGTAAAATAATAATATTCAAGTAACATCTGTCACCTAAGGTCAAAATGTATATAATATTCGAAACTGTTCTTTTTTTTAAATGCACTTTATGACTTATCGTTAATTAGTCATAAAGTCCTTCAAAAAAAGAAGTATCTCTTTTCGGAACCCTTCTCATTTACGTTATATGCAAAATTTCGTGATGATCAGTTAAGCATTGAATACGTGAAAGCGTAACAACTCTCGTAATCATAATATAAGTTCGGATGACTGATTAAATATACGCTAATAACAATAATGTACAGATTTGTTCTTTATTAAATAATATATTTGATAGATGGTAAAGTTTTTAGTTTTACTACTTTCAGATGGTCCCAAGTTAGTGGTAGGGCTTCTCATATCAAATATTCTACTGCTAAACAGAACTATTTAGTATTATTGTATTCTGGGTCTTCGAAACGCAATCTTACATATTTTAGATAATAAAACAATCGGTTTTTATTAACAGATTTTCTTGTTTTAGAATTCTCACAGTATAAGTGTCTGATCCTTCTGGAAAGTTATTATGAATATTATTGTAAACGAACACTCAATTCGTAAGAAAATATTTATAAATATTTTTTTATTTCCAGGATGGAGAAGAAGGGTGTGACAAAGGATGAACGTCAGGCAAATTTGGAAAAGGAAATCATGAAGAGGAAAGCTATGCTGCACGAAATTGAAGCGACTCTACCTAAACAAAACAGTCTGTATCTGAGAATTATTCTTGGTAACGTCAACGTATCGATTCTCAACAGAAACGACAAGTAAGAAATGTTACTTCAATTTTAAGGAATTTTCGTATATGTGCTGTTTATGGGTTCGATTTGTTTAAAAGTAGCGTGTCTTCTTCTTTCGAATTTCAAATCAATAATGATGAAAGAGATAAATCAATGTTTGACGAAATGCCCGCTAATTAAAGTTGCACAATTAAATGATTAATAATAAGTTGTTACTATTGATGTTTCCATTTCATTTTTTCCAGGTTTAAATATAAAGATGAATACGAAAAATTTAAATTGATACTGAGCGCCATAGCATTCGTTCTTGCTGTTGGTAATCTATGGATAAACTTCAGGTATTGGTTTTTGACTTTGTTTTATTTAATTTACTTATTATTGCTTACTAATCGAAAAGTCCACTATATTGTCTCTTTGAATATAATAGTTGATACAATAGAAGCTTTCGCAATTGCTTATTATTATTTACAACAGCTCTTTATACCATTAATTACGATGGTAACATACAAAATGTTAAGTACACTTGGTTTGTTAAGTATAAAATTTAAACAGAAAAATAGATTTCAATTAAAATATAATACATTTAAATATTTTCAGGCCATTACAATTGATATTGATATTTCTACTAGTCTGGTACTACTGCACTCTGACAATTCGCGAGAGCATTCTAAAAGTGAATGGCTCCAGGATAAAAGGCTGGTGGCGATTGCACCATTTCATTTCGACTGTGGTAGCTGGTATACTACTCATTTGGCCACAGAATGAACCCTGGAATGAGTTTCGACACACATTTATGTGGTTTATTGCTTATATAAGTATGTACAATATATATATTTTAGAACTCCAATTATTTATTCAAAATCAAAGTGAATCTATGGTCTGAGGTTGACTGGCAAAGTTCCAAGTACACATTGTGGTGGTCAAAAAAAAGTTTTAAATAAATAAATATGAATAAAATTTAATCACGTGTAATAATAAATAAAATATTTCAGGTGTGGTCCAATACATGCAATTTAGATACCAAAGTGGAGTGTTATACAGGCTGAAGGCTTTGGGTGCTAGACATAACATGGATATTACCATAGAAGGTTTTCACTCGTGGATGTGGCGTGGGCTGTCCTATCTTCTACCATTCTTATTCGGAGGCTATGTTTTCCAACTATACATTGCATACACACTTTACCACATAAGCTATCACCCAGAAGCTACATGGCAGGTATGTAAACTTAAAATGTAATTTAATTTTTGTTATTTTAAGGCTATATAAATATATAATGGTTGCATAATTTGCCTTTATATTCATTTATCTTCTTAAAAATGTATAAAACAATAGAATCTTATAAAATTCTCTTGTTAAAAGACTGTATACAGTCTTTTAATGCAAAGTTATGACAAATATATTGTAGATAACTCATGAGTCATTTCAATGGGAACGAACGACAGCAACTGTTGTTACAGTATAAAGTATTACTACTTTGTTCTGCTTAAAGATTATTTCAGTTGATATCTGCATTTCTATTAAAATTAAGCAATAATAATAATAATATCAAAATGATTTATAATATGTATATGATGTTTCGCATGACAATCAAAAAAACAGGTACCAGCGTTAAGTATGTCGTTTCTACTTATCGGCATCGGAAACACGGCGACCACGCTCATAGTGATACCGCAGAAACTGAACGAGCAGGTACCCACCTGAGGAGCGACGGACGCGCACGTATACGCACGAATATGTAGTCTAGTGTTTACAATTTGCTGTGACCTTGAACGTTATATACTTGAATCGCACACTTGAAATATATATCCATAAATTGATAAACAATGAAAAGCCATTTTATTTTTTTAATCAAGTCACTAAATTAATCATAAAATGGATTATTGCAAGATATAATAATACTTATTGCAAAAACGTCGTGTCATTTTATCTTTATTGTTTTATATCGATTTTCAAAAGCTATTTTGTAAGCGAATGACCTGTTGCAATTAATCGTACAAAATGTGTATTGGATTAAACTACTATTTCGTACAAGATCACACGATTTTTTTATTATTTTTTTAGAATAATCTGCCATTTTATTAAGGACTAATGGTTGATGTTAAGTGACATATTTCTGTGTGATTATGTTATCGGTTACATTTTTAACGTTCATAATAATTTACATGTTCGCCATTATGCTCGACTTGTTTGTTAAAAAAAATATATGTATATCAGCTACTTCAGGCTTTTATTCGTCTACATATACATTACACCTTATTAAAATGGCAGTTGTAACAAACTGTAATGCATTTTTGTAGTTTTCAATTGTTCGATTTATACTTTAATTTCGTAACTACAAACTTTTATATTAATACAGTTTGCGCAGCTAACTACTGCGACATTAGCAAATTATTTTACCTACACGGCTAAGCAACATCGTTCTTTTACACTTTACTGTGTTGCAATAAAATACAGTTTATATTCAATATTAGACAATGCAACGAATTTTTGCAACATTTTAGTGGCTTCAAGCATGCTTTGACTGCGCAAAGTTGCAAATTGAACCTTTTTTGTATGAAGTTTGTTTTGACCGTGTAATTTTTAGTACATTTAGTTCAATTCTATTTAATTACTGCATATTATTTGGCATTTGCTAAGCAAAGATACGTCATATGACACGATGTCGGGAATCTCTTTAGTGTGTAAATATAACCATTTCTTTTTTTTTAACACATGCTTTTCAATGTTTTATTAAAATTTAGTTTTTTGATTTTATTCTGCAGTCTGCTAAATTAATTTCAATACACTACTTTAATTAGTAGTTTTGTAATACATACCATATCGCAATGCATATTTGTAATGGTTGAAAACAATTTATTTTATAATAATTATTATCCTTGTTAATCCTTCTTTATTTGGGTCCAAAAAGTGTTTTTATTCAAATGGGTTGTTAATTAATGCATTTACATAATATTAGACATTTTATTTTGCAGCATATCAATAATTTGCAGATATTTATTATTTGCATTTAGTTTTTTTTTTTTTAAATAATTTCTAGTCGTCATATACGAATCCGATTGATTATGTTATTATACATTCATGTTACATAAAAATAAATCGTGTTTACTAAGCTTTATTAATATGTTTCTCTACGTCATCCAAAAGTTTCATAGAAACTCTACCGTAATAGTTTCTTGGATTTTTAACATGTATATTTCTTTTGTGTTAAATTAAAAAAAAAAATCTTAATTATTTAATTTCATTTGTTTGTTATTCGAAAATAGAAATGTATTGTAATATATTTTTATAATTTGTCTTATTTGCACAAATACGGAATAATTTGTATTGATTACAAAAACTGTTTGTTATTCATAAACCTATAACTATACGATTATTTTTTAGAATTGTGCTCAAGAATATATATATATATATATAGTATATATTTCTGCTATTTTTGTTTGACAAATATATTTAATGTAATTTACTTAGTTTTTCAAATATAGACAGATTTCAAAGGATTGCTAATACATTTTTAAAAGTAATGTTTGTAACCTTACATTCACTTTAGTGTGTGTATTTTATAAATAAATAATTTGATTTTATTAATTCGAAAGGCATTTGTATTGAATGTATGTTTCAGTTTAGGTTATTCAGATTACTGAAAGTGTGTAAACTGTCATTAATAGAACTAGTCATAATATTTTTTTTTTATTTAACCGATAATATAAACTTTCAGGCATTATAAATTTCTTAATGTGTACAGGTAATGTTAAACATGCCAACATTCTGAGAATCGAAACCATTGTTTAGTTTTAAAATATTTGCGAGATCTGTAAATTAATGTTGTGGTACTTAAAATACCTACTTTGTATATTTAATTTTAAAATTGTGTATATAAAGGGGCTGTATTTTTTGTTATTTATTTATGCATTGCTGAGTAATAAAATAGATTTTTAGTTGCAAAGTTTTTGTTTATTTAATTATTTAGTTTTGCGATGTTTGACAGGTGACTTACCTGGCGGCTTTGTTCCTTATTTTGCACTGCTGCAACATGTACACAATACTACGATTGTTGCGCAAGAAAATGCTTGGGCGGTTGAAACTGCGCTACAAATTACGTGCAATCGCGTACCGTCTGTCCAATGAGATCGCAGTTTTGGTACGTGCCCGTTACATTCCAGTTAAATGATCCATTTATTTATAGGCGAAGGGGAAAAACGGGCTTCGTGTGTGAAACTTTTAAATTTGATATTTATTTCATTGTGATTTTTTTATTTAAAGAATACATTTTTCTAAGTATATTAATTTGCATAGAATCTGTCTTACATAATTTTTTGTAATTGTGGGTGACTAAACACTGCAGTTTTGCTAAAAGGGATAATAAAGGTACTTATTATATAATTCAAACTAAGTTTTTAAAATGGGTGCTTTCTCGATTGGTTTTTGTATAGCGTTAATGTGATGTTATATTTTTTAATCAGCTTTTCTTAAAATAATAGAGCAGCATGTAAAGTCAAAAAAGTTTACTTTGGATATGTCTAATATTTTCACTTTAAATAATTTACTCATCTCTTCACTAACCATTTTTCATACCTGATCACTATTAATAATATTGTACCAACGGAAATTTCACCTCACAGCATCGTACAGTTTTCATTTATATAGCCTAACTAATTCAATGGCAGAAATAAAGATAAATAAATAACTTTAAACTGACATTATACAATTGGTCGAGATCTAAAAAACTGTATGTTATGTGTAATGTCGGTGTAATTGTTATCGGAAATTTGGAAGTAAAATTAAAGTGGAGAAAGTAGTTAAGTTTATTAGTGTTGTATGAATGTTTTAGTAATTGTTTTCAGTGCATATTTATCTATGGTTTGTTTATCTCTACTGCCCCCATTGAAATAGGCTATATTCAACTGCTGCGGATGGCACTTGAATTATAGTGCTAGTTATTGAAGTGTCATCCGCATTAAAATAAAAATATAATTTTAATAATAAATATTATTTTAATTTATCTTAGTAAATAATTACAATGAATAGAAAATTATATTTTATTTAATCACTAAAATATAAAGAATAAGATTCTTTATATTTATATCAATAATTAACTATCATGCATTCAACACAAGCATGGGTATTTTACACACACATACTGCACAGTAGACCTTCCGTAATGTTTTGCAAAGCGGTGTCTAACATCAAATGCATGCTATGAAAATTTTAGTAGTAAGTTGTAATTGTGCTCATGTCAGGTCAAGTATTATTATGAGAATATAAAAATTAAGTAAATTGTGATTTTTAGCGGTAGATGGGAGGAGGGGTTATTACGGAGGGTCTACCGTATTTTGAGCATGTTTTTATAGTAATTGTATTCAGTGTAGCGTTTTGTGTAATGTAGCAACTTTTTGTATAATATTTCAACAGATTTTAAATAGTCGTATCTTTTACATTTTATTTACCAAACATGAGTACTAAAAATAATAGTTGCAGCATAATATTATGTTATCACAAAATAATATCACTAAAATACAGATACGAACTATTTAAAAGTAATTTGCTTAGTTGTTTATTTACTAATTGTATATTAGTAACTTTAAACCGAGTCTCAACTAATTTATATGGTTACAGGATCAAAAGTGGAGGCAAAATAAAGTGGAAACAAAAACTACTTAGTCGGTGATGGGTCAATATCTAAATGGAATTATTTATCATACCTCGTATATCTGATTATTTAAACAGTATATTTTCTTATAACAAAGTATTTGGGACTGTGGGTATTAATGTTATTTCTCGATGTAAATATAGTTTATTATATTAAAAAATAATAACTTCAATTCTTATTATTGCCCGTTTAATACTTTCAAGTATTTTCCTTCCTTTCACACTTGTATGTATGTAATGAAAAACATGTATGTACAAATTAATTAAATTACATGATAAATAATAATTAAGGAACAGTCGTTTCAAATGAACCAATTTTAATACTTTGAAACTTGCTTTATATGTATGTATTATTATTTATTTTACATTTTATTCTTAATTATATACATCTTATTTCTAAATTAACACATTTTTTAATTACTTAATTCAAAAACCAGTTTAAATTAAAAATGATGAACAGAATAATGTTTTTGTGTAAGAATTTTTGCAACAGATCTTTCACACAAACTAAAGTCCACTTGTGCTTTTAAAAAAGCATATAAAAATAACTAATTTTGCTTGTGTCAAGATCAATGTTGTTAAATATGATTTTAATCAAATCTGCATTTGAATAAAGAACAAAAATGTTTCATAAATTAGGTAATTTTATAAAAAGAAATATACATATACTCTTAACAAAAAGAAAATTATTTCTGTCAGATATTAAGTCTCATTTCATCGACTTATTTAGTTTTAGCAATAATAATAGGATAAGTAATATATATTCTAATCAACTCAATCATCATTTTTCACTTTCTTCGTCATCACTTTCACTGAACGAATTAGGATGTTCGTTGTAATCATCAATACGTGGTTTTTTTATTAAAAGTCCTTGTTTCTGTAACTTTTCGAGAGCGTCTAATGTATTCTTTTTGGCAGTATTAATTTCGTATTTTTCTTCTACTTGTGTAGCTTGCTTTGAACATGTTTTCACTATCTTTAGTCCAGATACATTGCTTAATCTACTAAGCTGTTGTTGAGAATTTGTACTGATTTCTGATCGCGTTTGAGTGGCTGTTATTAAGCCCTTGCCTTTTACAGTCTTAGTAACAGTGGAGAAATCGGAGCGACTCTGCGAAGCAGAACTAAACTGCATAGCATTATCATCGTCACACTCTGCCATATCTGTAGTATTTAGAAAGGAATCTTTAGGTTTCTTAAAACAACTAAAATGACCAGTTGCTTCATCAGAAGGTCGCTTTGTTGCTTGGTTTAGTGCATAAGGAGAAATCTTTAATTTTCCTATCGCTGGTTTTTGTGGACTACATTTGGGAGGAACAACTTTTCTCACGACAGGTGCACTAGGACCACTCGGTCGTGGTAAGTTTAGAACAGGTCTTACAGGCACAAGTTGATTTGAAGGTCTGACAATGGCTGGATTGGAATGCCTTACAATATTTGTTGCATTTCTAATCTTAGTACCAACAGGGGGAGAAGAGTGCCTGACTGTAGTACCCTGTAATTCTCTGCCAGGTAGCTTATTAATTATCTTCTGCGGTCTTATCATGGGCTTAGGATTGGATCGATTTTGCACAATTTCGTTAGTGGATTGATTGACAGTTCTTATTGTCTTAGTAACAGTTGTTGTAATTTCTTCAATAACAGTTTGGGATTGAAACCGCTTTACTGTTTTCACAGTGTTTACTTGATTTGAGGAAGTAGAAACTTTTTTATTAAATGAAGTTTGATTCGTTGAAGTGCTGGCCTGTTGACTAGATTTATTAATAGGTTGTTCATTTTGTAACAAAGTAGTCTTTAATTGTTTTGTAACTACTTGCTTATTAACATTAGGCTTATCTTCGGTAATTTCTTTCTGACTTAATAAATTAATATCTCCTTCAGGATCCTGTTTCTTTGAGTTAAATGATTTAATTGTGAGATCTTTATTTAAATTTTTAAAATTTTCTAAACATGTATTTTTATTCGAGTTTGATACTATATCTTCCTTTTTTAAAGTGTTACTTTTGATTTGACTTTCGAAATCAGACAAGTCTTCCATATCATCATTATTATCTTCGTGCTCACTATTTGATACATTAGGCGATTCCACTATTGCATTATTTTGACTTTCACCTTCATTATCACTATTATCATTGTCATGTATTTCACTAATTTTTACTTTACTTATGTTTGATTCCGAACCACTATCATTTGCCTCGTCATCGTCGTCATCATCATCATAATCTCCAAAGCTTTTGAGTAATCCTTTGTTGAATGTACTTGGAGAAGAATTACGAGGTTTAACAACTATGTTTCCACCTAAAATTTTTAATTTGTTTTGAAGATTTATACTCTTTTGGATCTCTGGGGACTGTTTATTCAGCATTCTATTTTTGTTATCAATCTTTAGTTCATTTTGAAATACATTTTTTTGATTGGACTTAACAATAATGTTTTTGCCAAGATGTCGCAATGCGGTTAATGGTAAATTAGAAGGCGTATTTTCGGTTTTGTTGTTGACTACGTCACTTTCGTTTCCTTCGCTATCGGAGTCATCAATATTAAAAATCTCTATTTCGTCGTCTATACTACTTTTTGAAGGCTTTTTGGGCACTTCATCCCGTACTTGGGTAGTATTCGTATTATCTTGTTTAGGGTTGGAAATTTGACTAACACCGGTGGTGACAGAAATAGGTTTAGCTGTAACATTTGTCAATCGTTTTAAAATATCGAGATTAGACGTTTTCTTATGGCATTCTTCATTTTTTAAATCCCCTTCGTCATCTGTTTCATTATTTTTTGCAATTTTCTCCTGATTAATAGGTAGGTTTCTAATTTTCAATTTCCGAACTTCAACAACATTCTTATTTAAACTTTCATGTTCATCCAGTTTATTAGAGTCTATATTTGATTTACTTTCATCATTTGTATTGAATTCACCGCTTTCGCTTTCGGCGTCAGAATTGAAAGTTGGTGATGAAGGAGATTCCTTTGCAGGTCTCATTGTTATATGCTCACCAAGTGGTTTACTAATAACAAGCTTTTGATCAATGGGTAATGGTTTTGTTGAAACAGATTCCTTATCATTATTTTTAATTTCCAAATCTTTATTTTCTTGATCCATCATTTCATTAGTTCTGCAACCAGCATTTGTTGTCTTACTTTGGAGTACTGGCTTGACTGTTATGAGATGACTTAAATGCTTCAAAGCATTCAAGGTTGTATTCGCAACATTGTTTTCTACTTCTTTTTCATTTTCATAATCGTCACTGTGCTGAATGCTCGTAGCATTAGAAAAAGTTTCTTTGGCAGCTGTGTTATCTAAAATAAAGTCGACTTTTGTACCATGTGAGCTTTTTGGAAGTTGATTGGAATTAGGTAAATGGAAATCTGAAATAATTGTGTTTTTCTCTTCCAAGATAGCAGGAGGTGTATTAGTATCAGCAATTTGCGAACTGTTGCTTTCTGAAATTGTTTTTTTATCATTTCCAATTACATCTCTGTTGTCTTCAACAGCTTTGTCAATATCACTCTCAAGATTAGGGTAATTTTTAATTGGATTTTCATTATCTTGCGTGTTATTAAGTATTTCACTATTTACATCCATGTCATTTTCAATATGTGGAGTATCATTTTTTTTTAAATTATCAGTCTCTTCTGTATGGTCTGTGGTAACAACTGTATTTATAATAGTATCAATAGGTTTATCAACAGTATTTGTTGTAAGGTTGGCAATATCAGTTGATTTCACATTTTGTGATAGACACTTTTTGACAATTTTTATTTCCTTATTCCCTTGATTCATAAGTTTAGACAATATTTCGTTTGGAGTGCTTATAACGTTCGATTTATTTCCTTCTTTATTAAAATTTGTCGAAAGAGGACTATTTCCAGATTTCGTCTTTACGACTATACCATGTTTCTTTAACTTAGCTAAATCTGCATTTACCACTTTAGGTTCAGGTTTGTTTGGTATTTTTTTCCCTTTTACTTTTTTCAGAACAACTTGAGTCGGTACTTCTTCTATTCCTTGCACATTAAGACCATCGCCAAAAACGTCTTTATTCATGTTTAAGAATTCATCGAGTGTAATAGCAGCTTTTTTTGATTTCTTGTGTTTTTTATGTTTTTTTGATTTTACCTTATCTGGAGCATCATTGTCGGCGGATTCGCCCATTACTAATTGAAGAAAATTATCCTGTAACGATAGTGGATTTAAAAGAATGGGTTTAATACTGAATATTATGATAGTATAGAGGTATTCTAACTTACAATGCTGGCTGTATTCATTCTATCATCTTCTTCTTCTTCAACTTTTTCAATAATAGGAGATACTGCTTCAAGTGAAAATTCTGTCACTTTTTCTTTCCTAGAAATTTTAGTTTCTTAAATAAATAATAGCAAAATTCTCGGTTAAATTAAATGTTATCAATAGCATTACAAAAATCATAATATTACATAAGCATGAAGGATAGGAGTATTTAAAAAAATTACATTTCATTATGTTCACTGTACATGTCATCAGTAGAGTGAAATGTTAAGTGTAATTCATAAGCATCTAGATGGTAGAATATTGCTTCACAAAGAGGACATCTTAATATCTCAGTTGGACTTTGATTTTCATCTCCATGATCATCACTCATGTGTTTCTGCAAACACGGTAAGTTAATTTATAATATGTATCAGTTATATAATTTATTTCAATATTATCACCTTTTTTTTTATTCAGATTTTGTTTAACATTTAACAAGTTATAAAATAAATGTATAAACTTACATGCAGGTTCACTTTGTTGTTATATTCCTCACCACAAAAAGCACAATAATAAATTTGTAATGGTTCCTACAAAGAAATAGATTATTAAGACAAAATTATATAAAATATGAAAATTAGTGGCATGTTACAAAGATAACTAAATTGTTGTACTAAAAAAATATTTGTTGCACATCTTAATGTACTGCGAATACAGTAAATTATTCAAATTTTTATGTGCGTTTTTATTAGCTATCTCAGCTCAATGATTTTAGTACATGAAAAAACTTATAAAATCGGCTTGATTATAACAAATTGCTTGATTGTAATTTGTTGAGGATAATTAAAATGATGTAGTTTTGTGACAGTTCGTTGATATATGTTAAACCTAAAGATTTACTAAGAATTTTTTTATGAAATAAAAGTATTGACTGTATAGATTGATTGAGAAGCAATATATATTTGATAATGTAATTTGAGAATTATTTTACTATTTTTAGAAATTGTGAAGTGCATTGTACATATACTTTACAAGCAACAAATATAAACCTGTTAAGTCTCTTACTTCCAGCTATAGCCTATAAATAAAAATGCATTAATCAAGAACAGTTTATAGTGCATTATATAGCAGAGAGGTATTAGCAAATTGCATGGAACATGACGATCGAAGGTTTGTTTATATTATTTCCTTATTTAATTGGAAAAGGGCTAGTAATTCTGCAGGATAATATATAATTATTTTCATATGGGCCACCTGATGGTAAGTGGTCACCAACACCCAAAGGCATTGTAAGAAATGTTAACCATCGCTTGCATTGCCAATGCGCCTCCAACCTTGGGAACTAAGATGTTATCTCCCTTGTGCCTGTAGTTACACTGGCTCACTCACCCTTCAAACCAGAACACAACAATAGCAAGTACTGCTGTTTTTGCGGTAAAATTTCTGATAAAAGGTTGGTACCCACCCAGACGAGCTTCCACAAAGCCCTACCACCAGTAATTTACAGCAGGATCCCAGAAAAAAATTAAACAGTAGTTTAAGAATACTGTTAAAGAATGTTAGAGTGCTAAACCTTTATAGATAGCATGCATAGATAGCACACTTTGGTAAAGGCCAGGCCCTTTTAAATAATAAATCTTAGACAATTTTTTTTGTAAATTAGATGTATACATTTCTTGAGTTTTTTTAGCTGGTTTTTCTCAAGTCTGAAGTATTCCTATCTGAATATTGGGGTATATTGTTGACAATAAATAAGCAATTGTAATATTGTATGTTGAATAAAGGATTAGAATTTAAAAATTAACAATATTTTAAATTGATTGTTTGATTTTAAAAAGGTGAGGCATTAAAAAATTCTGAATATTGCTTGTGCAACTAAAAGATTTAATGAGCCATTGAAGTATAATGCATTTACTGCCACATATGCCAAAACACGACCTTTATTGACAAGCCTATTTGTGTATATATTTGTCATATAGTTACAATTTTTTCATGAAATATCTGCCTTACTTAAAAACATTGTTTAGTGAGTGTTTAGTTCAACAATGTCCTTCTTCTGTCAAATGACAAATCTACATATCTTGCATACAAATATGAAAGATAAAAATCAGAGTTTAAGTAAAGAGCAGGTATGCATGATTACCTACTTTAATGAAGCCAAGTATTTTTTTGACCAATATTATATGACAAATATTATGAAAACATAGATCTTAACATCAAAACTAAAATTAATTGTTAACTTTTATGCTAATTTATTTATTAGTAGAATTGGGCCCATACTTAAATTACAAAAAAAATAATCATCATTAAATAAAACTAAAACAGTTCTATTTAAAATTTTTTACACAAAAAGATTAAATTAACAATTAAAAATAAAGCATACCTGATTGTAAGTTTTGACTTTCTTTGACTGTCCAAAAGCTGGTAGTTCAGTATCTTGTCGGTGAAAGAATTTATTATGATATAGCATAGCCGATGGCACATAAAATGTAACTTCACAACAGTCACAATGAAAGTCATTTGAGTCAGTGCCTTCACAAAATTCGTGATTTGTTTGTAAGTGTTTGTTATATAGATGCTGTAATTACAAATAATTATTAATTAACAATAATATTGGTATATAAAAGTATATTAAAACAGAAATAGTTAAATTTCAACAAAGTTAATAGCATTGTAGTGTTTGATAGTATATATGGAAACTTTTGTATCATGCGTAGACGGTACCGTAACAGCCTGTGAATGTCCCACTGCTGGCTAAAGGCCTCCTCTCCTCTTTTTGAGGAGAAGGTTTGGAGCTTATTCCACCACGCTGCTCCAATGCGGGTTGGTAGAATTCACATGTGGCAGAACTTCAGTGAAATTAGACACATGCAGGTTTATTCACGATGTTTTTCTTCACCGTAAAGCACGAGATGAATTATAATCACAAATTAAGCACATGAAAATTCAGTGGTGCTTGCCCGGGTTTGAACCCACGATCATCGGTTAAGATTCACGCGTTCTTACCTTGTTCTTATAATATGCAATATACTTATTTTGTATATTATTTACTGTAGTGAATAAGTTGTATGAATGCATTATACATCACCTTCATTGTAAATAGTTTTCCACAAAACGGACAGAAATACTTAGCATCATGATCTGGATGAGATTTGTGTTTATGAGTAATAGCTTTCGATATAGTTGGAAACACTTCTTCACACACATCACAGCCAACCAATTCATTTTCTTCGGTAGTTTTTTCGTTTTTGGGCACTTCATTCTGTTGTCGGCTTTTACATTTTGTATTAAACTTTGGGTCACCGTGCTTTCTTAAATTTTTAGATAAATGTAAAATTTATAACATTAAATATTCTAGGAAAACCTTTGATAAATTTTTTGATTATATTATTGTTGATATTTACCTAAAATGCACTAACAAGTCGGCTTTATCTTCAAAAACTTCTTTACAGAAAACACAGTCGAACTTAGTTTCTGTTGTCATTATGAAAATAGTGCTTATTTATTGTAAATCCAACTTATAAACTAAGCTAAGCAATTACTTATTTTGACATTTAATTCTGAGATTTGTCCATTTCTTTATGTATAATTTGTTAAAATTTTTATAATGTTAATTATGCACTTATATAGGTGAAAGGTAGTAAAGTGTTATTTATCTAGAAATAAAACATTTAATCATTATGATCGCAAAACACAAATTCCAGATCCAAGCCATATTGCCATTTTAAATGTTGCCATTACCAATCAGACACAGTGATTCTATTCTCTTTGTTATCGTTAAGAAATTATAATAAAATAGACTTGCAAAATTGAAGAACAATAAGTACGTTAATGAGATTTCAAAAGGAATACAGTATTTTTCAGTAATATTAAAGTTTATCAATTTCTGTTAAGATTTTCATGAACATAAATAATAGGTATCCGGGCAATGGTGTATTTATTTTCAAATTTGAGATAACTGTTAAACACTGTTGGGTAAATCAGTCTTGATTCTAATATAGTACATATAGTAAAAACCACGGATTAAATT
Source organism: Nymphalis io (assembly GCF_905147045.1). Taxonomy (NCBI): domain Eukaryota; kingdom Metazoa; phylum Arthropoda; class Insecta; order Lepidoptera; family Nymphalidae; genus Nymphalis; species Nymphalis io. Next base: position 4,171,955 of record NC_065902.1, on the reverse strand, counting down.
TGTAATAATTACAATAAAAATTACGTACGTATAATAACTTATATAGGTATATAGAATATACTAATGTCCCGTATGTATACAAGTACCTCACGGGAGATTATAGTAAATTGTCTAGTCTTGTAGTTCCTAATATATTTTAAGTAAAGCACCTGGAAGTCTAATTAAACATCAATCATTTATTCTATATTTATTATTTATTCTATACAGAAATTATCCATATTTTTTATTTATTTTTAACTTTTCTATCGGTAAACTTAATTTTGTCTCTTGTATATCAGTTAACATATCATTCATGTTACCCGTATACAATTTTTAATCTTATCTAATTATATAGTTAGAATAAGATTATAGATAAAAAACCTCTATTATAAATTTCATTAGGTCTGACTTATGGTTTAGTTGGTGTTCTGTGTTATTAAGTTAAATATTTTACATAGTGTATTTCTAGACTAACTTTCAATAAGGTATTTTAAAAGCCTAGTTCGGGATTATTTTCAATTACACAAATTACATACAAACCTGTTATGCTATTAAATTTCTCATCAAATATTGTAATATTTACTAGTTTTTTACAGATAGCAATATATAAGTTTAACCTTGAACTTTGATCGTCCGTCCGAATGTACAATATACATTAGTGAGTTTGTGTTCAAATAAGTTTATATAAGTAGTGTAAACAACATACCTACTTAGTTAGTTCATTCATAAAGAATACTTAAAATCTATTAATCATTATTTTTTAGATAAAATAAATAATTATTGAAATGGCTAATATTTTTTCACCGAATTTTATTGTGAAAAGACTTTTTTCCGGCACTTCTAATAAAATACGAGCTCAAAAATATGTGCTCACTAAATATTTTCAAGGTGAACCAAAAAGAAGCGATTTCGAGATAGTGGAAGAAACACTTCCGGAGTTAAAAAGTGGAGGTAAATTTAAATTAATTACAAATAAACTAAAACCCTACTCAAATATTAATTAATTAATAATATTTTATTGCAGTTTAACCTCAAAAACCAAAATACAACTATTAGTGTTGCTACGATAAGTAATTTATAGTCCCATATAGCTTAAGTTTTATTGATATACTAAATGTTGTAAATAATCCCAACGTACTGTATCTTTTAAATTCTTACTTAATTTTTGCTATATTTTTATTCCTTTTTTTATTATTTTCAGAAATATTGACAGAAGCAGAATATCTGAGTGTAGATCCATATATGCGAGCTTATATGATTGGATACAAATTACCTACTGATATGATAGGTGGACAAGTCGCAAAGTAAGTACTAAGTATATTAAATGTAATGCCTGTTTTTGAAGTGAAACTTCTTTAGATACAGTGTTACAGTCACATCACATTTTTAAACTTACATTTCATAATAAAAATCATGTGTGATGTTTGTGAAGGAGAAGAGAAAAACTTAGTTCTTTTTATTGAAATCTTCAAACCAGCAAATGCGATTACTACTATACATTCTCTAATTTGCTTTCAAATCTTTAACGTTTTTAGGGTGATCGAGAGTCGCAATGAAAATATTCCGGTCGGAAGTTACGTGACGGGTACGTTAGGATGGCGTACTCATACTATAGTGGACCCTAACAAATCGAGTTCAGTGGGCATGTTACCTTTAACCGTCGTACCAGAAATTAGCCCGCATCCGGTGTCTCTAGCATTAGGTGTTCTTGGTATGCCTGGGTGAGTAATTGAGATGAAGTTTCAAGTACACTGTACACTTCCTACAAAAAATTATTGTTGTGCTACGATAACATCATTGATATATTTAGGTGATAATGTCGGATGTCAGCGTATCTCAAGTTTCGCAAACTTTAAAATTTCTTTATATAAAGACAGTGTTGCTTTTCCGTGATATAGTACCAAGATTTTTTGTTATCTATATATATTTTTTATAAATATTAGCTTAACAAAACAATATTTATCAATACTTATTTACATTAACAGGATTATTTTTTGCAATATTATATAATTTAATTGTTCTATTACTCTTGTGGGAATACCGGCTTATTTTAATAGAATATTTACATTTATAAGTTGTTTATATTTAGAAACACAGCATATTTTGGTTTAAAAGAAATATGCAAACCGAAAGAAGGGGAAACAATTGCAATAACTGGAGCTGCTGGAGCAGTTGGTTCACACGTTGGACAAATCGGTAAACTTTTAGGTACGTACATATGTTACAGAGATTAAATGATTGTTGGTAATTATTAATAAATACCTATCATATAATTGTCAGCATGTTTTATAGGACTAAAGAATTAAAACAATATTAGTTTTAAATTAAAAAAATAATAGTCATATATGGGGAATATAATACAATAAAAATACGCGTGAATCCTAACCGATGATCGTGGGTTCAAACCCGTGCAAGCACCACTGAATTTTCATGTGCTTAATTTGTGTTTATAATTCATCTCTTGCTTGACGATAAAGGAAAACATCGTGACGAAACCTGCATGTGTCTAATTTCATTGAAATTCTGTCACATGTGTATTCTACCAACCCGCATTGGAGCAGCGTGGTAGAATAAGCTCCAAACCTTCTCCTCAAAAGGGAGAGGAGGCCTGGTGGTAGGGCTTTGTGCAAGCTCGTCTGGGTAGGTACCACCCACTCATCAGATATTCTACCGCAAAACAGCAATACTTGATATTGTTGTGTTCCGGTTTGAAGGGTGAGTGAGCCAGTGTAATTACAGGCACAAGGGACATAAAATCTTAGTTCCCAAGGTTGGTGGCGCATTGGATATGTAAGCGATGGTTGACATTTCTTACAATGCCAATGTCTAAGAGCGTTGGTGACCACTTACCATCAGGTGGCCCATATGCTCGTCCGCCTTCCTTTTCTATAAAAAAAAAAAAAAAAGCTTAGCAGTGGGACATTAACAGGCTGTTACTGTATGGGGAATATATGAGTATTATTTTTTTTTAATTTATATCGCGATGTATATATATATATATATATATATATATATATATATATATATATATATATAAATATATAAATTAAAAAAAATAATATATAAATTAAAAAAGTAATACTCATATATTTCCCATATATGACTATTATTTTTTTAAATTATTTATTTTTAAAATATCGCGACAATACAATGTCAAAGTTGTATATTTGTTATTGCCTATTCCAACCACAGGAGAATTCTGTGGTTGGAATAGTCTATAGATATACTATAAATTAATAATCTAAGTATTTAAAACATTACAGGCTGTCGTGTAATAGGATTTGCTGGTACTGACGAGAAATGCGAGTATTTAGAGAAAGAATTAGGATTTGATCGAGTTTTCAATTACAAGACGAGCAATATAAAAGCTGCCTTAAAAGAAGGTGCTCCAAATCATGTTGACTGCTATTTTGATAATGCACGTACATTTAAATACTAATGTTAATAAGTAATAGATTATTCAAGGTGAATGAAGTTTAATTCACTGTGGTTTTGAAATATGTATTTTAGGTCGGAGGTGAAATAAGTACGAAAATAATGAACCATATGAACAAATTCGGTAGAGTTGCCGTATGTGGTTCCGTTTCATCTTACAATGATCTAACACTGCCTAAAGGTATTTTTATTTACAAACAGACACAATGGTCCAAAATTTTTTACATAAAATTTTAAATATATATTTTTTTAATTACAGTTACAATTGTGCAGCCCGCTATCGTTTTTAAGGAGCTTAAAGTCGAAGGATTTTTGGTTAATCGTTGGACTGATCGCTGGAACGAAGGCGTGAATATGAACTTAAAATGGCTCAATGAAGGGAAACTTAAGTACCAAGAGAAAGTTTATCATGGGTTTGAAAACATGGTCGATGCGTTAGTGGGAATGTTGAGAGGAGAAAATACTGGAAAAGCAATCGTGAAAGTAAAGTAAAAGTTGTATTAAATCATTTGGGAAATAACTATTATGCTCTTTTTACTTACCTCATAACCAACTTGGAAAATAGCAAATCGATGATTATATTGAAATTGATTCAATGAAAATTAAATGTAAACGGAAATCCATTAAAATCCAGAAACTGACTAGGTACTGGGAGAAATGGTTTCTGCATTCCTGACACGTTCATAATCGAAGATACGATGTAACTTTGAAATAGCTAAGAAGGCCAACTGTCCGCCAATTTGATTTAATAGCAGAACATGTTCTTTCATTAACAACTAAAAATTTTTTATTCTTACACTCCGTTTTTTTGGAAACATGGACGCTATTCATCCATTGACAAAATTCGATTATAATATTGATGTATTCCCTAAAAGTAAGGAATATTTATTAACTGGTAACCCTTAAATTACAACTATGTCAATGTCATTGAATTGATGGAAAAAGAGAAGCATTAGAACGCTACTTTAAAAAAAGAACTCCCATCGATGAAGCTTGATCAGTATTTTTTTACTTAAATATGTTTCATTTGCTGCTTTTTGAGAGGAGAAAATATATAAATTCCCATTATTATATAAACTCCCATCGATGAAGCTTGATCAGTATTTTTTACTTAAATATGTTTCATTTGCTGCTTTTTGAGTCAAATACCATAATTTAATTTGATGTAAAATATATATAGTGTAATTTTGTCACAATCAATAAATAAGTATCCAATTAAAAATACAAGATGAATTATTTTTATTTTAATATATATTATTCTAATAATAATAGTTCTATTCCGTAAGTTGTTTTAAAAATATTTTTTTTTTATTTATGATTGAAATAAATAAATGTTCAGAATAAATAATAAACGAAATATTTATTTAATTTTCTTTATTTTCTTTTAAATTTTTTTTTTATGTTTTTATTTTAAATTTTTGTATGGCGTGCTAAAGTTTCTGGGTCTATACTATAATTTCATGGCCCTTAACTTGATTTTTAAAGTCTGGCAACACTGCATCTTTTTATTCATCTAACTAATCTTTATCGCTCGCCATTCGTTCTATCTCTGAGCTTAACTGAATTAAATCTTATTACAAGGACGTAATGATATAGTTTAGAAAATGGGGAGCTAATGATATACTCGCTATTTTACTACGATATACATCTCGCTCGCGAGTGACATAAATCTATTAGGCTCAACTTCTTAAGTAATATTTTTATTTTGAATTTCATATATTTTTATTTTTAGGATATTCTATTCCTTAGTTATAGGGTTTAATAAAGTTTGCATTAAATTCTTTAGTTTCATTCTTATGTTTAATTAGAAGAGTTGTAATTTTTTAATAACTTTTAAGTACACCTTGTTTTTTATCATTAGTTATAATTAGCTATTATTAGCTTTAAAATTTATTTATTTCTTTGATTTTGTCGTAAAAAATAAAAAGCACTCATTTCAAACTATCTTTTGAATGAGTCGAAGTATTAATAGTTAGATTATAGTAATGGTTTTATTGCAATAACATCGGTTACAAAAATAAGCCTAAGTCATTTATATTTGGGAATTACTTAAACTTTTAAACAAAATTTGTTATTACTTTTTGGTCCTCTGGCTGCTTACTTTCTTATCTTTGTAAAACAGTAATTAGTAAAGGCGTAAAGTAGGCACTAGGCATTTCCTTTTCTAAGTGGTCAGTATGCAACGCCGACTATCTTATTATGTATAAAGCCACATTATGTTTTATTTATATGAATATGGAGCTGAAATAAAAAACATTTTATTTAGTTTTTTATTTAAATAACTTTGAATATAAAGGTAACGCTGTGATTGTTTTCAAAAAAATAAGATTACAAAAAACAAACATTATCTATTTTTAATATACGTCGTGTACTTACGATTTTAAAAAGAATAGCCATTTTTTTATGAAATCTCACAATTATGTTTCCTTTAAGGATATCTTCAGATCCCGTTTAACTGAATATCTGTGAATAAATTTTGGAAGTGGCAACACGGCCTTCTAATTACAAATTCGCATTTCACAATTAAAAAGCGCGAACTCTTGACAGCTTGACAAGTAGTTTCAAATTTTGTAGTTTGTAATTGTAATTGTAATCTGTTGTTTGGAATTTGGAACCTACTCAATGTGTCTACTCTACTACTCTACTTTACAACGAATTCTTTATTAAATTTTTGAGTAATAATATAATTATAACTTTAATTATCCGTCAAAATTAAGTAATAAGCAAAATTAATTACTTGATTGAAATAAAATACTTTCAATTCATTATGAATATTTCTAAAATATTAAAGTGTTCTACTAATGGTAACAATAAAGTGTCAGTTTATTCATTCGAAACACCTGTTGGTAGAATAATTGCAGGTGCTGATGACAATTTCCTATATTTTGTTATATTTGAAGATTCAAAAAATTTCGAGCGAACTATCCAAGCAATTGCCAAACAACTAACATGTAATTTTGTTGAGGAAAAAAATAAAATTTTAGATCAATTCGAGAGCGAAATCAAAGAATATTTTGCGGGAGATCTCCACAAGTTCACTATTCCTATAAAAACTTTGGGCTCAGAGTTTCAAAAAGTTATTAACTATTATGTTTCTGCAAATATTAATCGTAAAAATTTTAATTTTTTTAATGCTATATTTATATATTATTCAACAGGATGTCTGGGATAAACTTCTTGAAATTCCATATGGATCAACAAAAACTTATGGTGAACTTGCCAAGGATATGGGCAGACTAGCGAGTCATTCCCGGGCAGTAGGTGCTGCTTGTGGTGCAAATGCTCATCTACTTGTCATACCTTGCCATAGACTTGTGGCTTCTGGTTCAAATGGAGGTTTCAGCAGTGGATTGGACCGCAAGGAATGGTTGATAAAGCATGAAAAAGAGTTTGCTTAATTTAAGTGCTATATTGAGGAACTAAAAAAAATTAATGTACAAAATAAAACTTATATATCAATATTATGTTTGTACAATATTAACATTTAACTTAAAGAATTAGTTACAGTAAAAACTTAAGTTTTAAATCACAATAAGTTCAATATAAGTATATAATTAATAATCAATAAAAAAGCTTACATTCTATATTTATACAGAACAATGTTGTAACTTCGAAAATCACATTTTATTTACAGACATATTATGTATGAAAATTGACATATTAGATTTTCCTGATGCACTAGATTGAAAATAAAATATTCTAAAATACCACGTGTAGATTAAAACCATCCTTTATATATCTCTCTCTACTCTACTTAACTTAAAAACAAAAATTGTTGCTCGTATGTAATTATAAAAAGCTTGTATAAATATAAAAAAATATATGTATTTTATTTTAAAAATCCATTCCCTATTTTATTTTACGTAAAAAGTATATAATAATTTATTATTAATTTTGTTGGTTTAACTTTTTTGTTTAGATGGAACTCCTCAAATTTACTCATGTTGTTGAATAAAAAATTATAACAATATTGTCTATCTTATTGTGTAGTAACTTTGATACTACAATAACTTAAATTTATGTGTAAAATATTATTTACTAAATTGTGATATTGGCGCATCATGTATATCCTCGTCGATTTAAATTGTAGTATAGTCCTTTGAGTTGAATTAGTTCCGAATGCGTGCCTCGTTCAGCAACACATCCCGCGTTTAGTACGCATATAGTGTCGGCGTCGCGCACCGTGCTCAGTCGATGAGCGATCATTACGCACGTTCGACCGGCCTTTGCTGCATCCAGAGCCTCTTGTACCACCTGGATTTGAAAAAGCAATGTAAAAATAATAATACATAATTTTCAGATGTTGTTATCAGTACTCTAAAATTATTAAGCAGTTAAGCATTAACAAAGGACAATTTAGTTACTCAGTTATCAATTTTTTTTTAATTACCTAACAAAATTAACGTAAAAGATTTCTAGTAAGTAAATTTGATAATCCTTGCTCGCGTCAACTCGACTCCCGGTTGCAGTTGCATCGGGCGACCGTTACACGATCACCGCGATCGAAGGACGTGACTACCGAGTTTTATGTGTATTTGTTAATAACTTTCGGCGTCTAAATGCGATTTAGTAGATGAGCTTAGCAGTCAATACGTTAAAAAGCTTTCCACAGCTACGAAGGTCAAGGATCTGATTTTTTATGAAAATATTCATAATGAACATGTAATCTGCATTTAATTAATAAAGTAGCTTCTTACTTTATATAATTACGCTTTTACCTTTTCACTTTCGGTATCCAGGGCGCTAGTAGCTTCATCCAAAAGTAACATTTTTGGTTGCCTTATCAAAGCTCTAGCTATGGCGACTCTTTGTTTCTGGCCACCGGATAACTGTGTGCCTTTCGATCCAATGTTGGTATCGTAGCCCTAGTAACGAAAAAAAGTGTGTTTGTATAAATGATGTATATTTTGTTACCTAATTATGTTTATCATAGTTTAAATGAACACACAATTTTGCTTACTTTGTTCAACGTTATAATTTTATACATAATAAAATTATTCGCAATAAAAATAATAATTAAATAAAACCGTTTGAGAGTAAAAAAATACAGGTATTTTGGACAATATTAATATTTAAATGATTTCAGTTTACATCGTATATTGTACCTTGTTAACCGACATAAAAAGGGAGGAATTATCCGAATTACTTACCTGAGGCAGAGATACCACGAAATTATGTATATTGGCTTGTTTGGCGGCTTTGATAATGTCATCCATTGCAAGCTGTTTTGTATTGTCTCCGTATGCTATATTCTCTCCAATAGTGCGGTCGAAAAGAATCGGCTCTTGCTGCACGAACCCGATTGTTTGTCTAACATCTACCAGCCGTAGTTTTGGCAGCGGTACGCCGTTTTGAGCCTGATAAAGAAAAGTTTAAAACTATATGTAGTAAAGATGACTTACAAAACTCACGAACGACACGTTTCTGAGAGTTTGTGTGTTTATACATATAGAATAAAAAAACACAAGAAGAGAATTCGCTGTTGTAATGGCTCGATGTCGATGAAATATATTTTTTCATATATTTTTTTAAATTTTAAATAGAAAGACGTGAAGACGAAAGTTGACGGGTAGGCAAATGGAGCACCTGATAGTAAGTGGTCGCACCCATCCTAAATATAAGCCATGTAAGAAATATTAACGATCATCGTTCAATCATAATCAATGTTATATATATATAAACTTTACATATATTTTTGATTATTAATTTCCGCCTTCACGAATTTCTGCTTAGCCTAAAGGTTGACTGGTAGAGAATGCCTTTAGGCATTAAGTCCGCTTTTTGTCCTACTACACAATGTGGTGGTCAAAAAGTTTTTAAATGAATAAATGTTCCATAAAGCAAAAACTATGTTACCACAACGCCTTGATCGGGGTCGTAGTATCTCTCCAGCAGTTGTATGATGGTGCTCTTTCCACATCCACTGGCGCCAACTAACGCAATCGTCTTGCCGTTCTCTATTTCAAGATCTAAGTTTTTCAATACTTGAATAAGTGGTCGCGTCGGGTATTTAAATTGTACATTTTGTAAGCTCGCTTCGCCTGTTCCTCTCTGAAATATAGTGGTCGAGTAAAATTATATTACAGTTTTATCTCAATTTATAACCGATAATAAAAATCATATAATGTTACCTTTCTAAAGAATATTTATTTCGCAATATTAAGAAGAAGAAACATTGATTTATGTACATTAAAACAGTTTTTGATGACATTTCTGTAACTCTTAACTGTTGGGAATTTATAAAATAGTTAGTCTATATAAAATTATTTTTATACATATTCTTTAAATAATATTATTTTCAGTACTCCCATTAGGTACCGACACAAAATTGTTCCCGTAATATAAATATTGTATAATAACGATATGTCGAAAGATACTCTTTAATTTTGTATGTAAAAACCATGAAAATTTCGAATTTACGTGAAACGTTTGCGTGAAAAGTTTCTAACGCAGAAGGGTTTGACTTCGGTCGCTTTTGCTATATTATGATTAAATTTTTGTTTATGGTCGACACTGTGTATAAATATTAATTATTTTGTTTTTTTTTTCAGTTGTTATGTTGCCGTTGCAAAAATAAATTATATGACTTAAATAATAACAACACTTACAAAGTTTTCGGCTGCAGGTTGGTCTGGATCCATGATTTTAGATTGACGATTCAATATCATAATCACGCGACCTGCAGCCTTGATTCCTTTCTGGAAATTAGGAGCAAACGCGAACGCTTGAGTCGCTGACGACGAACCCATCAATAGAGTTTGAGCTGATCTAAAATAAAAATATTAAATCGCATAACATAATCTGTAACGTATTTTAAAAAGAAAAATAATTCAATTCTTACAATAATCATCTTATATATATTTATTTGTTGAAACTATGTACAGACATTTTTATAACATACAAAATTAAAAAAAAAACCAAATACACATTACAAATATATAGCAAAAACACGTCGTCTAAAAGATTATCCTGTAGCATTGTACCCAAGACGCTGGCACTATTGCCCCTGCACCGCTAGACTGTGAGCTAAATAAGCGCCAGCTCTTGGGTCACCAGAAATGTGGACCAGTTTCTTAGAAAGATCTTTTATGATTTTTTTTTTGTATCGGATGACCATGGACCTAATCATCTTATATTAAAATTTATTTACGATTGACTCTATATTATAAATTAAAATAATAATTGATATATTATTAAATATTTATTCGTACATAGTAAATATTTTATAAATAATATACAAATTAAAGTTTTGTTGCATTAATTTGCTTGATCGAGGCTTTAAATAACTTGTTAGATTTTACAATTAAGCATTTTGTAAACTTACTTGAGAATGGTTGCATAATAAACGCCTTGATACACCATGAGATGTCCTCCGTAAAACATTGTTGCAGAATATACAAAGTTAAAAAGTCCACGAGAGAGACCAAAAACAATTCCTCGCCAGTGGCAAGCTCGTTTAGCGATGATGAGAGCAGGTGTAAGTAGTTTAGCGTATTCCTGGATGAAGGTTTCCTCCCTACCCAGAGAAGCGACTGTGCGTACATTTGAAACGGCTTCTACGGCTATCTAGAATTAAAATGAATTTAACCTAATATAAATTATTACTTATTTTATTAATATAAATTTTATTATTATAACTTACTTATTAAAATTATTGAACTTTAACGTATTTTAATTGGGTTAATACGCTCATGTAAATATTAAGAATTATTAAAAAATATATTGAATAATCTTTAATTTGTCAATTATATCATTATATGTAATTTGTCAAAAACAATAAAAAATTAAATATTTTATTATTTATTCATATCGCAAATTTTTACTAATTGTTATTTTAATTTTTCCGCCTAAAACATAATTATTATTACCGTGTAACATCACTAAATGACATTTATCAGTGATGTTTGCCGATTTCCAGCGAAGTATTAAACATAAGCTTTTTAATTCATCTTAAAAAAAATAAAGGAAGTTTTGAGCTAATTCACATTTTATTAGTATGACAATTTTAAATTTAGTTTTGTATATGTAACAAATATTAAATTTACTAGTTTTTATTTTGTGTTCACTAATCATGTAAAATATTTAAAATCTTTGTACTAAGAAAAATAGCTTACTTTCGAACTCGATTCCATAGTCTTCGCTGTTCCAAAAGATTCAGCTGTGACCATTCTGCCTTGTTTATAAAGTACAGCTGCCATCAACGGTACGAATGCTAATGCAACAAGTCCCAATCGCCATTCGTAATATAGCGAAACGCCGAGCGCGAAACTAAACGTACCGACCGCTTGAAGAACTGAACCAATTCTTTGTCCCGTCGCCTGAAAAAAGAAAGATACTATTAATTATATTTTTTTTATTGTTTTATTTTATAGAATAGGAAGGCGGAGGAGCATATGGGCCACCTGATGGTAAGTGGTCACCAACGCCCATAGACATTGGCATTGTAAGAAATATTAACCATCGCTTATTTCACCAATGCGCCACCAACCTTGGAAACTAAGGTGTTATGACCCTTGTGCCTGTAATTACACTGGCTCACTCACCCTTCAAACCGGAACACAACAATACTAAGTACTGCTGTTTTGCGGTAGAGTATCTGATGAGTGGGTGGTACCTACCCAGACGAACTTGCACAAAGCTCTACCACCAGTAAGTTTAAATTTATAAGTTTAAATTGCCTTTTTATTGGATTTCCCTTTCAATAATTGATTATTAAATACGCATCCAGAGAAATAGATGAATATCGACATAAAAATAGTATCGATCGATATTTTCGAATCGATTTCCCGTATTAATTGGTACACTTCTCAATTTTTTTTTATACTTAAATATATGAATATTATATTGCACACCTAAGAAGGAACTTGTTTTCATTCATTATAAATAATTAATTATTTTTGTTATATAACTGAAATGCATAAAAAACTTTGTACAATAATTGAGAAATATATATATATATATATATTTTTTTTTTATATTCGCCGGGAGGGCAAATGACTCTACTCCACCTGATGGTAAGTGGTAGTAGAGTCCAAACGCGACGACGGCCAGTACAGACGGGAAAAACGTTCTGCACTAGATCCCCTTTTTTGGGAACCGCTTGCACATTAGCTCTTCTCCAAGCCTCCGGCACACTTCCCGAAGAGAGAGAAAGTTGGAACAGGCGCGTTAACACAGGAGACAGCTCCGCTGCGCACTTCTTCAGTACTATGGCTGGTATTCCATCGGGACCGCTAGTTTTCCGTACATCAAGTGATTGCAGCTCCGCACGCACATCACGTTGCCTGATTTTAATCTCAGGCATCGTATGGCCACATGCAGATATTGTAGGTGGCAGTGCACTACAATCATCGATGACGGAATTGTCGGCAAAGAGTTTAGCCAGGAGATCAGCTTGCTCTTGCGGACTGTGAGCTAGCGATCCGTCCGGATTTCTGAGCGGTGGCAGCGAAGGTTGGCAGAAATTGTTTTGCACAGACTTGGTCAGACGCCAGAAGCTACGGGAGCCCCTAGGATGCGAAACAAGGTCATGACCAATCTGTACAATGCGCTGTGCATCCGCTCTCGTGTATGCCTTTCTACAGGACTTGGAATTTTTATTATAGTTTGCTTTCAGTGAGTCAATGTTAGATGCCCCACTAATACAGCCGTTGATCCACTTGCGATATGCCGCCTGCTTAGATGATACAGCATCGGCACATTCACAAGTGAACCAACGGTTACGCGTACTCCTACTAACGAGATCTGAGCTAGGAATGTAGTATTCCATTCCCAGCATGATCTCGCCAGCAACAGCAGCGGCACTAGCTGTCGGGTCATTCCCACTGAAGCAACGTTCCTTCCAAGGGACCGACGCAAAGTAATCGCGCATACCGTCCCAATCCGCCGACTTATAGTGCCAAACGCGACGTTTGCATACCGCTAGTGGCGGCAGCTTGGCCTGTGGCACTCTGGTAGAAATAAGGCTGTGATCCGAAGAGCCAAGAGGAGCCTGAACCACAACCTGATATTCCACCGGGTGAGAAGTCAGCAGAAGGCCCAGTAGAGAAGGTGCTTGCCCATCAATGTCTGGGATCCTGGTGGGCTGATCAACCAGTTGGGTCAAGTCATGTGTGAGAGCAAAAGCATGAGCAGTCCTTCCAGCATGGTCAGTTTTGAGGGATTTCAACCAGGATTCGTGGTGAGCATTAAAATCCCCCAAAAACACCAATTCCGCGTTAGGAAATTGCTCTTGCGCAGCATTTGCCACCCGACTAAGATGGTCAAATAATCGGCTTGTCTCCAAGTCACCATTGTGGGATCTGTAGAGGCACACGTAGACTCGGCTCTGACGAACCAGGTCCACACGTACCACCAACATGGAGAAGGAGGGGTCCTCCAAGCAGCGCAGTCGGTGACAGCAAACATCCGTCCTGACGAACAAGCATACTCCGGCTTTCGCTTTGAAGGATTCTTCAAGCGTGTAGCCGGGATAATTAAGGTAGCTGGTATCGGCAGGACGGAGTATTTGTGTCTCCGTGAGAAACAACATTGCTGGCCGTGCTGTCTCGAGATGGTGGTGGACAGCGTTGAGGTTAGTGTGGAGTCCTCGGATGTTAGAGAACTCGACCTCAAACAGCGAGGGTATGGTGGGGGTGTGCACCGCTGTACGACCGTTATTTCTTTTTTGTTGCGCCATTTGGGAAAAATGAAATGGAAAAGAGACGTGAAGCGAGCGATGTATTGCCACGAAAGGGATGGGCAAAGTGTGGAGGCGTGTTTCCCCAAGTGGTTGCCAAAAGGAAAAATACACTGACCCGCCGGACGGAAGGGCCCCCGAACCCCCCTGGAAGTGGCCGCCGGGACCCCACCTACCGGTCACCAACCGGCACGACGGTCCACCCCGAGATTATGCGTGGCCTGGTGGGGCAGCCTCACGAGCTGGTTAGGCACGCTCGGGCCCCTGTACTATGCCACGGGCGGCCAGCGGAACAGCCGTTTCTTCGGGTCTCCCTGACCGGCAGGTCAATACAGTTTCCCCCGGCATTGGTTCAACAGCCGTCTCCAATTGGACCAACACCCATCGCGGCAATACTCGCTCGGGCTCTGGCTGTACGCTGGCTGACCTCGAAACGCGGCTGCAAGCCACTTCACGAGTTTTTCACCATGCGTACGGTGGTAACAAGCCAGGCGGATGTTAGCATCCTACCACCAGATAAAATATATATATCAATCTATAACATTTGTCAAGACATATGAAGATCGGGAGATAGTGGTGGAAAATTTCAAGTCTGTATATCACGATCTAATAATAATCGGATAGGGCATATAAATGAGAAAGAAAAACAAAATAACTGAACTTGCAGAACTAATAACGTAAATAAACGATAAGCGAATTATAAAATTTGCTGTCAATTAGCTTGTAAAATATCTCACCCCTTGCACAGCCGCTGCTTCACCAGAGAGTCGAGCGCAAAGAGCACCAACGGAATTGTTTTTGTCGTCGAAGAAACCAATATCTTGATGTAGCAATTTCTCAAACATACTTTTTCTTAATCGAGCCGTTAAATATTCACCTGCGACTCCATACATTGATACCTGAAAAATAAATGTATTGAGATTACCATAAATTACTATGTATGTATGTAAATGTGTTTGTGTGTGTAGTATGTGTGTGTTTCGTTGCGTAGAAGACAAATAAATAACTTTCACATTTATAATATAAAGTAGGGTTAGATGTCAAAAATAGAGCGTATCAGATGCTGGTTCCACATTCATATTATGTATTATTTCATAATAATGAAAGGATTTTGATAATTAAAGGGAAAAAACTGAAATTAGTGTTCACGATTAAAAAAAATCCGACTGTTATTGAAATGTTTTGAAAGAAAATAGGACATTTTAACATTTTTTTTAGGCCCTTCGTTTCAGTTTGTTAAAAGGATCAAAAGTCTTTATGTGATCAATTGAGATACGATTTTTAAACGTAAATAATAATAATATAAAAACTGTCTCCACGAAAAAATACATAAATGTATATCTGCCAAATTTTCATTTATTCATTCAGTCATTCATTACTCATTTCATTTCTAACAGATATACCAACAGTAATTTATAAATAAATATATCCATATTGAAATCTGAATCACATACCATAACGAAATTGGTGATTCCAGAAAAAACGCCAATACCGACAAATATAAGAGCGTAATTTCGCACTTCAGCTCTAACTGCATCTGTGTCTGGATTTGAGAGAACCTGGAAAAATTAATCAAGCTTTATATTCATATACAACATAAGCATATAAAACCATTTCTTTATGTAGGTTAAAGATTATTTGTTTTAAGAGGCACCAACATATCGGATAAAAGGATTTACCGCGTTCACCGTAGCTCACAGACTCTGGGGGTGTCAAAAGTGTAAGCCACTACCAATGTACAGCCATTCTTTAGGCTTGTTATATCTCCTAACTTAGTTAGGAGCTGTTAATTTAACTGCTTTGTTTATCTAGTGGTTAAATTTTTGAGGCAGACCAAAGTTTTGGGCTTGAATCCCGGAGCTGACTAGTAATAGTTATTAAGCGTGGGTTAATTGTCTTCAGCCGTGTCGGATCGACGTGCCATTAAACTTTGACATACACGCTTGTGAACTGTATCTACTATGCAATTGGCTAGTCGAGAGAATGGCTAGATGGACATCATTCTGATGCTAGGCATTCTAATGTTAGGCAGTAATAAAAGACAGAGTAATTCGAGTACGCATCCCAGGTCGAGCTGCTAAAAGTTATTGGCCTCTTCCAGTCGCTAGTCGCGTCGAATACCGTCACACCAGACTGTGACCTCATGTGCATCTTTCTTTGCGTATATAGTAAAAAGCTATTTTCTATTTATATGTTGTATCTCTACACAAAAGTAATTTAAAGATTTCTTTTAAACACATGAGACAGGTGTAAGGTTCAAACAATAGTAGTACTTTAAGTCCTAATAATTTAGTTTAGTAAAAAGTTATCTTGTGTTGATTAGCTTAGCGAATAATTCGATTGAAATAGTAAATAAAAAAATCTTACACCCATAAAGTCACCGAGGATTACAGCGAGCAGTGGCATAGAAAATCCACTAACAAGTGAACAAAAACTCGCTGCTGTAATTGATCTCCATTCCGGTGCATTGAGTTTCACAACTTGGGCAAAAGAAATGTCTGGTGTGTCCATAGTCTGATCACTTTCCTGCAAAAACGCAAAAAAGGTAAATAAATATTAAATTTAATTGATACTATTTTTTAAAGTATTTTTTAAAACATTATTCAGATAATATATAAAACTATATTGTTGCAGCGTCGAGCGTTTTACTTTTTTATTTCGTTTTGTAAAGTACGGGTGTACGCGCAATTTAAAATGTTTATTAAACGGCGGTAGATCTCAAGGATGAATACAAGAAAATCCTGCATAATCGCAATTATTATTCCGGCTATGTCAAAAAAAAAAAATTAAGTTGCTTTTCCGCCCCTCTTATACCACTGTTGGATTGTTAAAAGCGCTATATTCAAAAGCATCAGTCGTTTCGGATAATAATTATAATTTCTATTTGATTCCTTTTCTTTGTTACTGAAACGTACAAAATGGAAACAAAGATTTGCTATTTTCGTTAAATTTTATATAAATTTGCACAAAGCAAATTAAGCTTATATCACCAAATATATCAACTCAATTTCGCACTCGGACAGTTCATGCAAATACGCGAAAACGCGAAATTAAGGAAAACTGAGAAGAAAGCTTTCCAAATTTTAACTTTGAAAACACGGTGAAAAATTAATACTAAAATTCTTGTTAGTTTTTAAAACTTACTATAATTCTTGTTTCTACGTGCTCGTCTTCATCTTTTTCGCTTTGAACAGATATCGTACGGTTTATTGGGTTGCCTTGTTCTGTAAAAATATTTATTACGAAGGTTAGTAAATAAGAAAACAGTAATTAGGAAAAACATTAAGTGAAGCCAATATAGTTGTTTTTAAACATATTTTCTGTATGAGCACGTGGTTCAAGTGGTTTCCGTAAGCGTGTTACACTGAACTACTATTTGATATAAAGTAAAATTAATGTCCCACTGCTGGGTCATTTCTCATTGGAGAAGATTACCATTCCATAAGGCTGTCCTCCAATGGGGATTGGGTGTTTGTTGGCGGAACTTATATAATTTTATTATTATTCAACATACCTGTTTCATTTACATCCGGTGAGGATTGCAACATCACCATATCAAAGTAATGTCCTTTTTTGCTCATTAGTTCGGAGTGACTTCCGCTTTCTACAATATCTCCACTTTTGAAGACATAAATTTTATCAACATTTCTAATCGTACTCAGTCTGTGTGCTACAACTATTGTTGTACGGCCTTCTTGAGCCTGAAATATTTCATCATCATAAAATTACATCATAAAATAATGCAAAATAAACACATTATTTACGGCTGAACGGCTTAAAGTCTCTCGGTTAATGGGAATGGCTGAACTATTTTTTTATGACAAATTCCAATGATTTCCTCTGCGTATAGATTATGGAATTTGCAATTCTGGATTTTGAATTAGTTTCCTAACTTAATCCCAAGTGCGTATTTTGAATATTATATCTTAACAAAAGCTTTAAAAACATATCTTATAAGAAACTTTTCCGAAAAATGATCTTAAAAAGGGTAAAATAAAATAATATGTACCTTAAAATAAATATGTACCTTATCTAATGCTTTTTGAACCTTTGCTTCGGAGGACGTGTCGAGTGCACTGGTCGCCTCGTCAAGCAGAAGAATGCGCGGATTGCGTACCAATGCGCGGGCTATAGCGATTCTTTGCTTTTGACCACCCGAGAGAGAAGCACCGCGTTCACCGACAAGAGTATCGTAGCCCTGTGTTATTTACAGTTTTAATATATTATTTACAAAATTTCTTGTATTTAAATAGTTTAGAGTTATATATAAATCATTAGGTATACTCGCTAATCGCTCAATGTCGTTAAGTTAGTTGCATATAATCATACACATCGTTGCAGAAACTATAAAAAATCTAAAACCCAATAATATTACACACATAATTATTATATAGACAGACTCATATTTCACAATCGCTATTACTAGTGATTTGCAATTAAAGTGATGTCCAAGGCTCTCTGAAACAAGACACGAAAACGGGAATGCTACTTTGATGATCACCATATAAAATACGCGAGCCACGTAGGTTACTGTTAGGAATATGTCAAAATTATAAAAAGTACTAAAAATTACAAGGTCTATATCAGGTAATTCAGTGTCAATTAATACGTGAATAGTATAAAGATGTATAAACAACGACTAATAATATGAAAATGCTCGTTGTCTCCTTATATCGATAGTGATTAAAAGTCAGATCAATACAAATTGATTTATTTCAGTTAAGTAATGTCCCACGTCATTGAGTTTTTGATTAACTATGCTTTAAAATTGTAAAAATAGTAAAGGACAATATATTATTTGTTCATATGTGTCACTTATATTTGTATCTTGCTTAATTTATAAATACTTATAAAAATTTACATATATAGTTAAACGATGTAAAATAAAATATTTTTCTTACCGAAGGCAGTTTCATGATAAATTCGTGAGCGTTCGCTTGTTTCGCGGCTCCTTCGATGTCTGCGTCGGAGGCGTCTTCCCGACCGTACCGAATATTTTCCCGGACTGTGGTGTTGAATAGCACTGGTTCCTGACCCACGAGACCGATTTGCGCGCGTAGCCATCGTACTGACACTTCTCTTACGTCATTACCATCAATGGAAACCTATATTATAATGTTTTTTTTTATTAACTTCGCAAAGAAACTGTGATGAGCTATTACCGCAATAACGGTTAATAAGTTTATTGTATAAAAAAAATATAATTTATCTTTTGAAAATCTTTTTCTATGGTTTGTCAACAAACACTTTTTAATGTACATTTGGTATTATCATATTAGGTACTAACTAATAAAGAGGTTCTATAGTCATTATTTTTTGTGGGTTTTATTTTATCTAGAGTATATTCCAGATAATTTGTGATAAAAATATTTATTAAAAAACAGGTCATTTTAATTGTTTACGAGTTATATTATTATATTACTGCTGCTGCTCATTAACTTAATAAGATCTTATTTCATAAATGTATATATAACGTATATATATAAGAAGCCGAGATGGCCCTGTGGTAAGAACGCGTGAATCTTAACCGATGATCGTGGGTTCAAACCCGGGCAAGCACCACTGAATTTTCATGTGCTTAATTTGTGATTATAATTCATCTCGTGCTTTACGGTGAAGGAAAACATCGTGAGGAAACCTGCATGTGTCTAATTTCACTGAAATTCTGCCACATGTGAATTCTACCAACCCGCATTGGAGCAGCGTGGTGGAATAAGCTCCAAACCTTCTCCTCAAAAAGAGGAGAGGAGGCCTTTAGCCCAGCAGTGGGACATTCACAGGCTGTTACGATTACGATATATAACGTATTATTATGTAATAAATAAAGAAACTTATATACTTGTACATACATAACAACTCACCAAAAATTTTCGAACATTTTAAGGAATTAAAATTGCAAATATTATATTTTAAAGCGCTACTAGTTATAAATGTAAAATAATTAGTTTTTATCGACAATTACTTATCAAAAACGATTACTCACGCTACCATCAACGACGTCGTAGTATCTAGATATGAGCTGAATGATAGTAGACTTTCCACAGCCTGAGTGTCCTACCAGCGCCACTGACTGACCCCGTTTCACACTTATATTTACTCCTTTTAAGACCTTGAAATAGAAATACATTAAAAATATATATTATCATAACTCAAAATACTATGCATGTATTTTAACGTAAAGCAATTCCCATATTGATTTTAAATCTTAAAAAATTAATAATTAATTAATTAATTTGATCAATTAATCGTATTTAACGTAAAAAAGAACGTTTTAAAGGAAATGTACAAATGGTAATCGCTTGGTTCTTGGATTCTGTTGCACTATACTCTCAAAACTTTTTTAAAATTATTTAAAGAAGGTAGTACATAGCGACTGGTAAATGGTGGCAGGTGGCACCTACTGGTGATGGGTCAAAACATTTGCATTTTTCAGTTATTAAATTGTCAGTATTATATATTTCCCTATATTTTAAATATAATAAATATGTGTACGTGCTTTAAATTTTACTCACGGGAACATCCGGTCTCGATGGATAGTGAAATATTACGTTTTTTAGTTCGATATTCCCTTCAACGGAGCTGGGCGTGACACCTTGGTTTTTTAATGGATTGATATAGGGAACATTGTCGATCAAATTGAAAATTTGTGCGCCGGCGCCGCGCGCTACTCCGAACACTTCCATTAATGTTGACGATATACCAAAATTGGCGGAACCCATCATAACACCAAAGAAAACCTAAAATATTACACATAAGATTATTGATTTTACGTATAGATTTCTTCTTAATGTATAATAAATATAAGACTAAATAAAGGTTATATTTATCTACAGTTATTTTATTAACATTTAAAAGTATCTGTAATAAGAAATAAATAATATGTAAATGTAAAATAAGACTTTTTTGTACGAAATTAGTTAGAAAAGTTCTCTTACAGCTATCATTGTATCGACATCGTATGTTTCTGGCTCCTCTACCATAAGTTTGTAGCCGAACCAGAATGATAAGGCATACGCACAGAAAATACAAAAGAATAGCGTGCCCATTGCCATTCCGTTGAAAAACCCTAAAAAGAAAATGACGATAAACATATTTAAAAAATGGGAATATTATTCTGTCCCATCAAGAAATAGGAAGAATAAGAGCTGTCATTTCGCGTCATAAATGTTTATGTTATACAAATGTATATGACAATCTAGGATAAAAGCTATAATAATAATAGAGTTTAAATAAAATTGATTTTTAAAAAGACAGACAATATTGTATTGACACGACAGCATACAAAAAATATTTTTTACAAAAAATTTTAGTGGTAATGATGATGGTGTATAAAATATTTCCGTGATAGATAAAGTATGAAGCATGCAGATAAGCATGAATTATTATATGAGAATCAAACAAAGCTCTTAAAATATTGAATTTAGTCAATGCAAAACACCTTTTTTAATATTGATCTTTCTTGCTTCTGAAAGATGGCCATCATATCTTTCGATTTCTTTTCTCTGACCGCTGAATGCATAAACTGTCCGGACTGCTGATAGCGCCTCTTCGGCGATGGCACCTGCTTTGCCGGATGCTATTGCCTCTTTCTTAGATAATCTCGCAGCAATCTATTTTTTAATATATATTGTCATATAATTTCTTTAAATTTATGAATGACTGATGTATACTAGGACACCTAAGTAACTAAATTGCCGGTGATTAATTTCACCCAGATATATTTAGATTTTATTAAGCACGAAAAAGTCAAGAAACTCCCACTAATAGCCTGATTTTTAAATGACCACTCCCGTGTTTTGAAAAGGATGTATAGCCTCCACGGTTTTACAACTTAACTCTTTCCGGTTATGTCAGATTGCCGTCCCATAGGATTATGTAAGTGACCTATTCCCTATTCGTATCTGAGATCAGTTAAGCCACAATGTATTTTACCTATATCTAAAGTATTTAATGTGATAAACATTAAAGATATGTATATGTACATATGCTGCGCTCGTAGAATTGAGATTTGAATTGATTGAGATTGTGCACTTCAAAAGTAATTTGAACTCACAGTCCACCTAGATTTATCATCAAGTGGAATTTGTCAATAGAACACTATTCTGATTCAAATCATCCTCAATTGAAACCATAACCATGTTTTTTTAGATTTTCTATCATAAACATTAATAATAGACTATTTTTCTTTTATTAAGAAACCTATACTTCTAGACTAAGTATCTAATTAATACTTTAAACGAATAGATAAACCCTATTGTAGACTAAATTGGTGGGTTTAGTATAGATTATTCCTACTACATATGCTTCTTTTTATATGAATCTTTTAACTTTGAACTGTTTCTAAATATATAACAAAAGTAAGCATTTCTTACCAGCCCAGCTATTCCGACTAAGAATAAAGTAACCGGAAAAGAAATTAAGCACAACAAGGCTAACTTCCACCCTTTAATAAGTGCCATTATTATGGAACTGACGAATGATGCTTGGTAGAAAATAAACGTTGCTAGTTTTTCTCCTATTCCTTCTTCCAGTTTTACAACATCACTAAAAAAAACGGAGAAGACGGTTTATATTTATTCTTCTGTTGACTTAAATTAAGAAAATTATACTTAATATAATGATAACAATTTCTGAGTTAAATCAATGCCGAAACCGAAGTGTGTAATTAATTTAACATATCGTTTCTTATCATGCAAAATATTGCATCGATATTAATTATTAAATTAAGGATATAAGGTCAATGTTATTTCAAATTATCAATGTTAAGTTGAAATAATTATTTAATATGTATTCTAGTTACTCACTCGGTCATTTTGCTTGCGAAGTCTCCTGTTTGATGCGAGTCGAAATATTCAAAATCTTGATTTAGAGCTGCTTTTAAATACTCCTGACGAATCCGGTATACCTTTAGAAATGAAAGAGATAATATTTAGCTGATATAAGTGTCACAGTGTTCTTTCTAATGGTATTTTGAATGTCGTTACAGTTGAGTATAACTTAGATATGTCAGTTCTAAATAATTAAATACCAAATGTGATTTCAGACCAATTGCAATTTATTCAATTCAATATTGACTGCAGCAAAATATTGAAATGAATTAATATTTATTTCTTTATTATTATTTTTTTATTACATTTTCGAGACACACAAACACTTCCAAAATAATAGGAACAAAGTTGTCATGTTAGTTGGGGTTGGGTTAATTTGTTCTTATCACATTATATTATTATCAGAATTACATAGTCAATATATGTTTTAATTACTTTAAGGGTCTCCAACACAAGCATTCTCATACAGCGTAACGTAAATAACGTAACGTATTGTCAAATAATATAGATACAAAGGCATTAAGACGATAGACAAAATACTAATTTTTTTTAAATAGTAACTAAAAGTACTAACACAATTGTATACGATCACCATAACAACAGTTTTCCAAAACTCACCTGATTAAAAGCTGATATATTCATAAGAATAGTCGCAAGATACGAGAATATAACAAGTATTGCGCCAACTATACTGTTATTTATTGCAAATGTTTTGATTGCTTCGAGGAAGACATCAGCTTCTTGCAAAATTCCGAACCTTACCATACTTTGTAACAAAGATGAAAACAACAGAGTATTTATTGGCGTCATACATCCACATAATATTGAGAATAATATTGCTAAGAATATATACAATTTATCCATCCCGGAAGCGAATCGAAACTGAAAAAAAATAGGTATACAGGTAATACACTAGTTACATTGAATATATTTATAATATTATTTTATAGTATGTGCTTAATTTCTGTTTATAATGCATCTCGTGGTCGACGGTGAAGGAAAATATCGTAAGGAAACCAGCCGTGTCTGATGAAAATCTAAAAATATGTGTAATTAACCCGCATCAGAGGAGCGTGATGAAATGATCCAATAGGTTTTGAGGAGCCTTAAAAGCAAAGCAGGCCTTAGACCAGCAGTAGAACAAAAACAGACTGTTACTATGTTGTAGAATTAAATATTTTTTAATGAATTATATATTAATATACCTAATTATTAGTAAAGTACCGAGCTGGCCCAATGGTAAGAACGCATGAATCTTAACCGATGATCGTGGGTTCAAGCCCGGGCAAGCACCACTGAATTTTCATGTGCTTAATTTGTGATTATAATTTATCTTGTGCTTTACGGTGAACGAAAATATCGTGAGGAAACCTGCATGTGTCTAATTTCACTGAAATTCTGCCACATGTGTATTCCACCAACCCGCATTGGAGCAGCGTGGTGGAATAAGCTCCAAAACTTCTCCTCAAAAAGAGGAGAGGAAGCCTTTAGCCTAGCAGTGGGACATTCACAGGCTGTTACGGTACGGTTACGGATTAGTAATGAATTATAACAAACAGCTAATTTATGAGTTTTTATGCCTATTAATTAATAATCAAAATAGTGTAGAATAAAAGCCTTATTAGACATATCATTTTAATGTTTTGTGCGTCAATTCTCAATTTAATATGATTATTGTATTATACTCACTAATGTAATAAATGATACACTCGGTACTTCGTTTCCATTTGTTTCTGAATCAGCATTGCTGTAACAATGAAGTAATTATAGGTAAATTACGGCTACTTTCGTTTAGGATTTGGATCTATTATCGAAACTTTGACCTTATGCTTAGGCAATGGGTAGTATATGATACGGAGCATGTTTATCGTAGGTATTTGGGGTTTTTATAAAAAATTAAAATAAATTTTAGGTTAGTATACAAAACAAAATATTTTAATATAATGTATGCTTATTACATGTGATCGATCTAGTCGCGGGCACGGTGAACGTTAAATTATATATAAATGAGTATCGATTGAAATCTATTGGGCAGTAAATAAGAGAAATTATCAATGCGCTGAATTATTGCGATTATAATATATTTCAGTCAATATTAATACTTTACGTATTAACTCAGACATTATTTTGTTTTTATTTTTATTAATTGAATTTTTTGTTTATATTATAAAAAAAAGAAAAACGCCATTTATATAATTTAAAAAGTATAAAGAACAATGGTATGGTGATAAAAATTATTCAAAAATAATGGTCGAATTAACTAAATATAAATCGAAATCACACGAAATAAAATAAAATAAAAATTTCACATGCAAATAAACTAATTAGTAATATTTGTCGACGCATTATTTGTATAAATGTAACATGTAATTTGAAAAAACTGGTATTTATCTGCATTTTTCTACTGATATGATATAATTGATTGAATTAAAATATAAATATTTCGTATTTATATTCAAAACCCTACCATAGCTTTCCTCCAACTGTTTAAAGCAATATTTTTCAATAAATGCTTTTTTATACAAAGTATATGAGTATATACTATGAAAATGTCATTCTTTGAAAACTTTTGATCTGTTTACTACAGCTATACAGAACCGGCTTAAGCCATATACTAGAGTCACCTTAGGTAATATGAGTTTCGGGGATGCAAATGCCACCGTCTTCCTTTAACACGCAAAATATAATAGTAATAAGCAAAATGTAAAATGTGTGTTTTGTTTTCTTTCTACCTAAAACCTTAGTAAATCTGAACTAGCTTTACATTTAATTCAATACTGTAACGTGACGAGCCCTACTTGAATGTATTAATATATGATTTGATTCAAAAACGGAAAGACATAAAATTGATAGAAATATTTATTTCGTCCCAGGTTGTTAGTAATTAACTAACTAGCCGCAAACCTAGAATAAGTTTCGGTACTGTATTATGACTATGCTGATAATCCGAAATCAAAATAAGAAAAAAATAAGTTCTTTTTTTTTAATAATAAAAGATAAATATTATAAATTATTTATATTAATCATATTAAAAGCTAGATTTACATTTAAATATATGTGAAACCGCAAAACACTCACGTATTTTTTTGCGACTTAATTTTTTGGTATCAGGTAAATAAATAACAGATTAAATTAAGTAAGACGAAAAGAAAAACAAAGAATTGTTATTGTAAGGTTTTATCGATTGTATTATATGACTTTAGTATTTATTTTACAGCTTCGTTTGTAGATAGAACGTATGCAATGAAGTACATATAAATAAAATAAAGGTAATTTTAAATATATCGGAAATATGTTTTGGTATTCTATTTTCCTTTGTAAAACTTATTAACTATTTTAAATAGCATAGAGATATTATACATAGATTTTTTTATCTTTTAGATCTATTTCTAACACAGAACTTTTAATGATATATACGTCGGAACCCCACAAAATAGTCTACTAGCCTGTTTAGGCCTATTTATAAATATTAATAAAAAAATAAATAAATATAAAATTATATCAATTCAAAATACTGCTTACGATTACAGCAATGTTTTATAGATCTATCTGTATTTATATGATAAAAATTAATCAAATACAATCTTTTAAAAATCAAATAAATGAAACAATATTCAATAGCAAAAAAATATTGGTTTTTTAGTAAACACATACCAAAAAAATAAGTTCCTCTTATGAAATAATAGTTGAAACTTGAACATGAATGAATTAATTGATAATATTTACCTGCTTTTGTCAGTAGCGGAGCCATTTTTGGTGAATTCAACTTTAGACAAATCATTCACGGTGTAGCTTTTCTTTTTGCCTTTCTCTTCAAAGTCCGTCATTGCTATGTCATGAATTTTATTAACTTTGTAGAAAAACTTTTTCGCATAAGAATTTATTTAAGCACCACAAGTATTTCACGATTTTTTGTTCGTCGATGTGTCTCCATCTACAACTGACTAGCTATCACCAAAGTCGATATGCGTTATCATGACGATATACTTAGTTATATTTCTATATATTGACGATTATCAGGACGTCGACTGATGATAGTTTGGCTTATCTAAAAATCCGCTTAATGCAAATCTACATTTTTAAATTCGTCGAAAAAGTGCTCTTTAAATATTTAAGATTGTTTTATTGGGATAAAATATATGCCTTACATTTTCTAATGTTTACTAGCTGACATATAACAAAGTTCAAAATAATAGACAAATGACGATAATGTTACTACAAGCTCGATGGGATTGCATCGGCTTCTGAAAAGAAAAACATTCAAGCATGCATGATGGTAGATGAATGAAATTTTATTCTTCTTATTTAATACAATATATAAAATATTAATAATCATTTCAATAACTTTGTTAAAATCGATCTAGCACATGCAACGCAATATTAAAATAAAACATTAATGAAAGTTGCATAAATATAAAACGAATTGCTTCACAAACAATGAAAAGGTACTCTTAATGGGACAGCAAAAAGCTTGGTAAAAAATTTCAATCAACTTTCGCAGGAAATCCTCTTGTATGACTATTTAATATGTATTAATAACATAATATATATTTTTATGGTATTTCATTTACCAATACTTTCGTATTATTGCGATTTGATTGGTGAACTAACCACTTACTTTCATGAAGTGGAGTATTTTATGTTGCCATTAAATCTTTCCTCATAGTTTCGTCATCATTGAAATATCAAATCAATTAATATAAAAAAATATATATTTAAAATTAAAAAAAAAAATAGAAAAACCAAACACTATTAAAAAAATAAAAATACTTACTTGTCAATATTTTTAACTGTTTAAATTTCACTTGTAACTGAATCTATTTTATAATAAATGTATTTACTTATGTTTTTAATATTATTAACAGGTTATAACAATACACAACCCACACGTTTCTAGGTAACAATAATTATTCGGTATACTCGTGTTTATATTGCGTGGGGCACGCAGCACTGTAGAACTGATTAATGTTTAAATAATTAAAACACTAATATCTAATGTTATTACACGAAATAATTAAGAGGCTTATGAAAGATTTTCAATGTGCTGAGTATATTTTGTATATGGTTTTTAGAACTCGTCTATAGGTTATTTATAGATCTGCCATTAGACGCTTTTGTCTATAACGCTAACAGTTAAAGTAGGTCATAGAAATTGATTGGGGTACGCGGAACAAACTATATTTTAAAGTTTTGAGTATATTTCGTGAAATGAAAAGAATCATGTAAAAGTAAAAAAAAACAGTTGCAAATTGCAAATGGTATGCAAATTTCAATATCTTACAATAAATATTATAGGATTATTATATGTACCTATTCATAATTTAGCGTTATTAAAATAATTATAAAAATAGGTAATTCGGTGTTAAATAAAAATAGGTAATTTGTTTTTGTTTGAAAAAATACAAAGTCCACCAATTAAGTAATTACAAATTGTGAATTAACGTATTCATAACTGTATGTTTTAAATATTCAACTTTAGTAATTTACGCAGATGCCTTAAGCAACGACCCAAATAATATGTATACTTCAGAAAAATCCGACCTGTGCGATTCCGCAGAGTAGAATAGAGCGACCCCATTACACTCATGCGTATTGTCGTTGTTGTTGGACATGAGAAAATGTTGTGTTAAGCGCATCCGCAATACCAGCCTTAAGCGTCCCAAATATTTTAATGATTGATTTATTTCCTCAATAAAACTTGTAATTTACGACATAATCTATAAATGTTAAAACGTAAAAGTAACATTGACCTCTTTTTTTTAGATATGTTTGCGAATTCTAGCTGATAAGTTAAGTTTATTTTTACACAAAAAATTGATGAATATAATTTGCATACATGTACAATTACAAGTAATAATGAAATAACACGCGATCACCTATATCCATATAAGTATTTACTATTGTGGTAGGGCTTTGTGCAAGCTCACGGTAGCATGCGAAAGCGATCCCGTGGCGCTCCTCGTAAAGACGGAGAACCGCTGGTTTTAGTGGGTATTCCGATGTTGGTAGCGCACTCGCCGCCTTGGACACCGGCGAGCCCCACAAAACCCCCACTCGTCCCGTGGGGGAACCGCGTAACGCGTTTTTCGAGCGTTAAAAAAAGGGCTTTAAAGGATTTACCATTTGACTAAAAACTGTCTTGTATCTACCCAGGCAACTAGCTTTTTTTAAACTAGCCACTATATCAACTAAGCAGTTATATATATTTATTTATTATATATTTAATACAAATAAGTACTCAGTTTCCAAATATGTACCTACATATATGATTTGCTACAAAATGGAATTACTTTATATATAATAAAAATAATGGGTCAACATCAGCCCATGCCCACAACTGGTCTGGTTTCTTATATTTTTCGACCGTCACCCCCCATTTTTGTAGAGTTTTTCATATAATATACGAAATTACTACAAGATTATTTTGTTGCTGTGTGTAATATACCTACATAAGTAGTTGTATATGATAAAAACTATACGTAACAATCGTCAACAGCATCTTATTTGATTTAAAAAAAATATATATTATCATTATAGAAATAGTGATTAGGATATCTGTTTTTTTTTTAAATAATTGTTTTGGGAAAAATTATAATCGAAATCGTAATTTAAGAAAAATATATAGTATATTTTACAGGCAACATTATAGGAATTTCATTTGTAATATTATAATTAGTTTGGCTTATACAAATATCGAGAGCATATTGAGCATATGCCCAATAATTATTGATAACAAATTTTGTGATAATTCACGTTACGATTAGTCGTTATATAGATAAAATTGTTTTACGATGACTGAAAAAAACATATGTTTGAGAATATAAAAAGATATCGCTATATATATATATCGATATATCGTCGCTTTTGGACTCTACTACTTCTACTGGTGGTAGGGCTTTGTGCAAGCTCGTCTGGGTAGGTACCACCCACTCATCAGATATTCTACCGCAAAACAGCAATACTTGATATTGTTGTGTTCCGGTTTGAAGGGTGAGTGAGCCAGTGTAATTACAGGCACAAGGGACATAAAATCTTAGTTCCCAAGGTTGGTGGCGCATTGGATATGTAAGCGATGGTTGACATTTCTTACAATGCCAATGTCTAAGAGCGTTGGTGACCACTTACCATCAGGTGGCCCATATGCTCGTCCGCCTTCCTATTCTATAAAAAAAAAAAAAAAAACCACTTAACATACTGTTTCTTTTAAATGTTATAATTTTTATGATCAATATCGCCTATCTCTTTGTAACATTTCAACTCAAACTCAAAAAACGTGAACGTTTTCTGCGGTGAATTTTGAGTTTGTTCTTATAGAAAATCCCTACAAAGCGTATTAAATGTTTTATTGAGTAGTAACTTTTGGCTTTTACGTGTATTTTTATAGTTCATTTTGTAAATTTATCTATGCACTCCTGACTCGTTAAAGCTTGTTCCCCTTAAAGTAGATCGCAAGCACGGTAGGCCACACAGTAAATTGCGCATGCCACAGGACGACCCATTGGCTGTGGATGTTTGAGTATTTTAAGGCTTAAATAATAATTTAAATAAAAAAAGGAAAAATTAACAAACGCGTTTTAAATAAATTAATTAAGCGTCAACAACAATAGTATAATCGTCTATTAAAATAAGAGTTCAATTATTATTAACACTTTGTAGAAGTATAATAGTGTATGTGACGACGACGGAAGCAATGGACACCAACAGAGGATATTCAATTCGTATAAAATGAGCCATGTGGAAGTTGATTGCACGCGACTGCACCAAAGCTCGAAGCTCGCTAAACGCACTCAGTAGCGGCTCATCTGAAATACAAAATTATAATGTAAGTGAATATTAAGTCTCTTTTCTTCGAATCTGGACAGATCACAGGTACCTACTAATAGCTTTATAATCATTACTGCGTAGAAGTTATCATAGATCACACGTAATATAGTAATATATTGTGAGCAACTTTCACAATCAGATAGGACGAAAGTCCTATACGAAAGGAGAGTAATCAGGCAAAAGACCGTAGGTTGCTCATGCTGTCGCATAAAATTCGCGTACGGGAGTGTAACGTTGCCAACCACGAGCTGCTATTCAAAATACTTGAAAGAAAAACTCAATAGCTTACTGGCTTGTTCCGAGGCTCGAACCCAGAAGCTTGGTTTATTTTCATTCTTTTACTAACTTTTCTTATTTGTTGTATATTAAATGCTAAGTGCTTACTTAAATGAAACTATAATAAAATCTATCCTTTCGTCTTACCAAGATTTTTGTTGATAATCAAATGATCCAACAAACAGATTATCCTTTCTCGCTGTTTGTAAACACGTTCGCAGTGGTCAACGAGAGATGTTATAACAACAATGCATGTCATGGTTCTCCAAATTGTTGTTATCGCGTTATAGTATCCATGTGCGTAGCCTGTAACCTATAAATATTACACAGAATAGAAAGCTATGAACATATCTGTTTGGTTAGACTGCAGCTTATAATTTAAGTAAAAATATTTTACAAACCTGCGATCCAATAAAAAGAAGAACGGTTAAATTAGTAAATCGAACCAAATCGATCAGTAAACTTAAGCTGTTCATTAAGATCTGAAAAAAAAATGATAAGGTATATTTTTTATGTTAAAAAAGGCGGCATTATTGCAAAGAGCAATCTCTTTCACGCAACCATAGGACAGTTGTGTTGCGGTTCAAGTGTATAATATATGTGTATATGTATAAAAGGTCCCAAGGTTAATCGCAATTAAAAATCTCATCTTGAAGAAAATCTCCAGCTCTATAACAATAGCCCGAACAGCTCTTTTTATATATAATTGCAGTTTCAATACAGTCAAATATTTCCTACCAAGTGGGATATCATAGACCGTGAACCTACAAAATTAACTTATCGAGCAGCATCAACATCTGCTGAGCGAAACAAACATTACACATTTTAATGGTTAAAAATAAATTATTTTGTGCAAGTCAATTTTTTCTTAGAAAACTTAAAATCTTACTCAAATTTTAAACTAATGATAGCATCAGCAATACTGTCAGTATAACAAATGTATGTAGAAATATGATTCATCTATATATTTTTTATAAAAATAGAAAAGGATGTAAAATCAATTTATGTAGAACGTTAACTTTTTTTAGAGCATTAAATTTGCGAAACGTGTTAAGTAAACTCTTTGATTTATTCATAAGGCAATGAGATCAAAATTATTATTTTTAAACACAATATTAAACATTATTGTGTGATAATCAAATGAATGCTTTTGATAATTCATACATAGATTTATCTAATTATTTATCAGTTATATAATAGTTACTCTATCACATACCGGTCATGTTAAAGTTATAATGGCTTGATATGCATGAGATAAGTTCGTGTGATGTTTTATTATAATTATCAAGGCTTATACAATGAGTTCTGAAGTTCTAATATTCGAAAATTATGGAACTTTACTAATTATAATTTATAATTTAACTATTAGTCAAAATTGTTTTAACTTAAACGAAGAACTCTTAGTAAGGTATATTAATAAATATATAATAGCTTGAAAATGTAATAAAATACTTCAATGTGCCTTGATAAAAAAGGAATTATTTTGGTATCTCTATATATATAATGGTCTCTTCTCGTTTCTCGTGATATTTGAAATACTGAGATAAACAAATTCGTTATTACTATCGAGAAAAATTTGGTCCTCTACACTCGCAACGCTGCCTTCACTCCCTTTGTCACGGGACTAAAAACTAATTTTAAAAGCTGGTAAAATCTTTTAATTTTTATATACTTCGGTCGTGCTGTAGTCCGGTACTAGTAATTATTATCAAGAATTGATAATAAAGCTTGAAATATTATTGCAAATTGAAGTTTGTTTTTCTGGTGCATTTTATAATGGTCTGGTATATGCATACGTCCTTAAATATATTTTTGGTTATTATATATAAAATAATTACCCTCATTCCATACATCTTGTTGATAAAAGTTACTTGTTCAGTCAACAACAAGTAACACCTACTCAATCGCCTTACTTGCTGTCGATCTAGACACGAAACAATGCTAATTGAGAGGAACTTTGGTTTACCACTTTCTCTTGATCCCTCATGATAAAACCAATCTCTCTTAGTGATGTCTTCGTTCATACCTGGAGCACTTTCTGTAGCACTAGAACAATCTTTGACTATTTCAGCTAAAGCTCGAAGTCTACATTCCACCTGCATCACGTTAACAGTTAGATCTAGATTCGTAAGTATCTTTATTAATATGTAGATGTATGCAATAGAATATGCTGTGGTTACAGTAAATCCAAAGCCATTCGCCCAAATAAAGTAATCAAAGGAACTATTTAACAGCCACATGAACAAGTAAAAGATCATGATCTTGATAAGCCTCCGTCTTATTGAATTATAGAAGTCGGTACCGAGAAAGCCGTCAATAAAGGCGTATTGCTTTATATATTCAAAACACATCTCTGCTCCATATTTATAAACAAAATATAAATCTACTATATATTGAAATACGTCATAAATCATTTGAACTACATCAGTGTAACGAACAGATTTTGTTATATTTGTATTAACAAATGTCAATTTATAATACAACGTCAGCATATTAATACAAGCGAGGATGGTAGCTGGTATGGAAATTTTAATGATTTTTAAATATGGATTTTTATATTTTTTTCTTTCACTATTAATACAAAATATTTTAAGAAGCCAATTAATCGGAGTATATACGTTACATATTTCCTGTATATAGTCTTTATATTTAACATCATTCACTTGCATTATAATAACTTTTTAATAATACAAACTCTGTGTTTCAAAGATGTGATGTATTCAGAGTACACATGAAAATACTTAATAAATATGAATATTGCTTACCTATTCCATGTTAACTTCGTTTACAATAAATTAAATGAGCTTACACGTGCGTGTGTAAGCATTATAATGGAGTATTGTACAGCGTGTCATATTTATTTCATTATGTCTTCGTCTTTTTTTTAAAGAATAGGTAACGGTAGATAATAGGTAAGATTTTTTTTTGAGAAGCCTATTGATATTTAAAAATAGTTTTGTTTTTGACTTTATCCTACAAGAAAGTGTACAAAGAAATTTGACCTTTTCCTTTTTTTAGTACGCTTACTGACTATTTCTTATTATAAGAAAGATATGAAAAGATAAAGATAAGGCATCGCTTATATTCAAGGATCGGCGATTGTCAAGTGAATTCAAATTAGAATATTAATGTAGTAAACATTAGTTGAAGTAGGTGGGCAGATGAAGCATTTGTCGATTTGTTTTTTTGGAGACATTGAAAATCAAATTAATATACCTACCTAATATGATTTGATTAACACATATTTGTTTGAAATATGAGATAATATTATCAGATGTAATTACGTGATAAATGCTTGTCATGTTCTTAACCTTTCCTTTAAGTCATTAATAAGTTCAAAACTTAGAGCAAGTTTTATATTTCAGATCGATTTTTTGACGGTTGGAAAACAGTGTCAATATAGAGTCCTAGATTCTCTTAAAAAAACTTCCTGAAGCTTAGATTGTGAATATTATATATATATATAAATATATATATATATATATATATATATATATATATATATATATATATATATATATATATATATATATTGCCAAATTATACAGTTTACGAACATCACTATTCCCAAAATCGTTACAGAAATGATTGTACAGTTATTACTATATGCATGAACCTCAATCTAAGTCATTTTTTTTATTTATTATTTTAGTCAAATTTAAAATAGTCCCTCCCGATTCCCACCCGACGCAAAGCTGCCCATATTACAGGCTGCATTTCCGCGTTGTACTAATTCCCAAAATATATTGTTTTAAGTCTGTCATTTTGAATATTTTGCGGGTAATTAGTTAAACAATGCCGTGGCTTCTTCTTTCGACTAAAAAGCTGCTAAACAACGTTTATAAGTAAGGCCGATAGTTTATATTTTGAATTTCATACATGAAACTGACATACATAAATTATAAATATTGTACAATTTATACAAAACTCCTTTGTAAATATTTGCTTAAAATAATTATTGAGTGACAGAGATTTGCTAATTTTCCTGGTATACCATGTGTTTTTCTTGTAGTCAATAAATACAAAATGTAAAATTAACGTGTTCTTTCTTACTAACAAACTGACATAATTTGACAAAATAATTGGCGAATATATATTTTAATATTTTTAGAGCATCCTAAATTGCCTTTAAAATATAAAATGTTTATTAAAGCATCGGTAGAAGGGGTGGCAGTTAATAGACAAACATCAATTCATCGCTTAAATTTTTAATAAAGTAATATCATTACAATTTAAAAGCTTTTTATTTAATGAATTGCCAGTGCTTCAGAATGACTGTACGAAGTGATAGCGTTTACACTAGCGTTAAAATATTTCCAGGATTACAAGTACCTATTTAGTTTGTGTAAATATTTTATGCCTGTATTATAAAAAAAATGGCATGTCATTTTAATGTCAAGATGACCGGATATTTATGATTTCTACAAAAGGACACGTATTTTGCGTGTCTTTCCACAATCACTTAGTATCT
Source organism: Nymphalis io (assembly GCF_905147045.1). Lineage (NCBI taxonomy): Eukaryota > Metazoa > Arthropoda > Insecta > Lepidoptera > Nymphalidae > Nymphalis > Nymphalis io. Next base: position 4,136,464 of record NC_065902.1, on the reverse strand, counting down.
ATTTGGTACCTAAACATACAATTTTATAAGATCAAAGACACAAAGACTACCTCCAAAAAAAAATCGAGTAAGTTTCACTAAAAACACACAACGCCTTTCCACATATGGGCTCCCCTTATGTGAAAATCAAAAATGGTCGGTCATCTTGACGTCGAATGACACGCCATTTTTTTTTATAATAACAGGTAGCAAATATTTAAAAAAATGTATTAAATAGTACAAAATAGGTACTGAATCATGGTAATATTTTAACGCTGATCTATCACTCTTTACAGTCATTCTAACTTCAACATTGCCAACTATCTTTTTGTATGAGCGTTAATAATTGAATGGAAAGTTAGGTACATATAAATTATAAAATAAACTAAAGATTTTTTTTGCAATGCTATAATGTCAGCAATGAAGAAAACAGAAAATTGGTGCATAGATACCTATGCAGTTGGTGATTTTTTTATGGTTATGTCAAGGAGTAGAATAGTTAGACGTGGAACCGTAATAAACAAACATCTCGACAACTCGACAAAAGTAGAGGCTAAAAAAATATTAAATGTAAATTCAGTTTCAATTTGTACCACACGCAGTGAGCAGTGACAGCATGCAAAGTAAATGTCGACATATTTTGTTAATGAGTTTTACACTCGATAATAAGGCGTGGCTCGATGTGGTATTTTAATTTGAAATGAAATCATAAAAATAAATATTATATTTAATATGTCAAAAGATATATAATAATATTTAAATAAAACAATAATAATTGCTTTTTCACATAAAGTCCTTCGTGTGCTCAAAACAGGATAACTTTCAGCATCAGCTAAATTATTGCTCCTCAATTCTCTGTCAATTTCTAATACAAAATCATGTAAATCTCAAAGAAGATTATAGTCCTTTTAGTAGTTTGATCATCTACTGTATGGAGAATTATTTTTGCAATAATTGTAGTTGTTCATGGCGACAATAAAGGATGCAGCTGTCGAGGTTTTGACTGTTGGACTCTGCTGCCATATCACACCAAATAAGTTGAAGTGTTTAAATTTAATTCGTTGACTCCAAATGTCTCGTAATGATTATATATAAGAATTAATATTTTTACTTATTATTTCTAAATAATAATAATTTTATCAAGTCGATACAATATGCTTTTTATAAGATTAATTGTCTTCTAATATTTAACGAAACACGTAAACTGGTAATTTTATGAATAAATTGTTTTTCAAATCAAATAAATTGTTGACTGTATCTGTAAAATTTAAGATAAGTAGGTATTGCAGTACATAGATGTAATAATAATTATGTATATATTATGTGTAAGGTTTATTTTTAAATTGAAATTTTTAGAGTATCTACGATTTCAGCCCAGGAATGTGACTATGATTAATAAATATCAATAAAAACGATCTAATACGAAGTAAAATCGACATCAAAATAATACTGGTATGAGTGTATACACTCTTTTTTACTAAACTTTGTCTAAACTACAGTTTCGTTTATATTATAGTTGTTCGAAGTATGAAGTGCAGAAAGTACTATTACTATTTCTAAATTATAACATTATTCAAATTTATAAATCCTAATTAATAAACTCATAAATGTTTATTTCAGGTAGGTTCTCTTACATACAGTAGCGCCATTCTACAATTTATTGTACCCTTATACCGAACATTACGCAAAGCATTTTTTCAAGTGACGACCCATGATACTTTTACACATTATAGCTGTTGGAAGTAATACCCTTTGCTTAAGATGCTGCCATATCAAAAGCGTATTTTTATTTAAGAATGTAAAATTTTCTAATTGTTTTCATTAATTGTTATGCATTTTCTGAAATACGTTTCCTTAACATTGGTTTCCTAGGAATGCGGTGCTGCCACATAGTGGAAGCTATCTAACGGATGTAAAAAGATGGCAGCGAAAATGGCGGCACAGTTATTTGACATTACGGTGTGTAAAAAGGTCTTGAAATAAAACATTTTTTTGTTATTGAAAATGTTTCAGTGATAGCTAAATAGTGATCGCTAAATAATATCACTAATATTTAAAAAAATCTTAATATTAAGTCCAAGAAAAAAAAACAATTTGACAATTACAAGGCTGTATAGTGCCTACACTTTGCCTTGGTAGGAATGAAACGAAAAAATTAAACTAAAAATGACAATTACATTGACAATCATAAACCAATCAATTATAAATCAACTTATATTTACGTAAATATTTATTCGTATAGGCCTATTTAACATTGATATTTACGGCTTTTTATATTAAAAATTGATTAATTATTATTATATTGCTCTATGTCTTTGAAATATTAAAATTATTTATAAATAAGAAAGTTATTGGTAAGTACTAAACAGTAAACACCCAAAATTCCGTTTGTTATAATAAGATAAGCAGGTTTTAGAGAATTTTGTTATTTTATTAGTATTATTCTGTTTCAGCTTTGTTTAAAATGGGTGGTTGCCGATGTACGTATCGCAATTGTACAGTAAAAACGGATGGAAAGACACATATGTTTCATTATCCTGTGTTTGAGAAAGTAAGATGCCACCAGTGGCTTGTTAATGCGCAAAGACTGGAGTTTCTTGACCTTAAAGTGTCCCAATTAAAAAATAGAGTGGTCTGTCAACATCACTTTAAGGAGGAAAACTTTATGAACTATAAGGTATAGATAATCTTTTATTTGATAAATAATTAAGGCATGTATACATTAAAAGTAAAAAGCATTTCCTTTTAAAAAAAATTCGGGTTGGCATTAAACATTTGCATCTTGAATTTGGGTTGTTTTTTAGGGGTTGGTTGGCCCTTTCAAATGACACCCCCCCCACCCGCCAAGACACATAGTTTTTTTATATGAGTATGAAGTTACTTGTAACAGGATATTATTTGTTTACATGTGCATTTTTAAAGTTCTAGAATATGTTTTTTTTGTTTTAATTCTATTAAAATGAAGCCAAAACTCAGTTTAGGGTACCTGAATGATGACTCATCAAATTCCTAGAGCAAAGACGTAAAGGTTTGATGTTGAGCAGTAGGAGTCGAATCGGCTGCTGTTCACTAGTCTGTCTATACATTTATTAGACAAAATATTCATATTCTAGAACTTTGAAAATGCACATGTAAATGCAAAATATTGTTCCGTTATTCTAGAACTTTAAAAATGCCTGTGAATGCAAAAGGATGTACAATTGCATGTAAATTCAAACTCATATAAAAAAACTACAAGTCTCCGTGGGTTGAGGAGTAATGTTTGAAAGAGGCAACCAACCCCTATAAAAACAAGCTCTTATCAGCCACAAATTCGAGATGCGAATTCCCCCTTGACTTAGGAGTTTTTATAAAGGAGAAATATTTCCCCTTTGTGTAATCTTTGTACCTTTTTAAAAAACATTTTGTCTCTGTCTATCATAACTCTTGTTCTGAAGCCCAACAACCCGAGTTGTTTTGACATGACAAGAACATATATGTATCAAGTAAAATATGACAGGCGGTAAATGTTTGCCTGGGTTTAACATTAAAATCTTTGGTAAAAAATGTAAATGTTTTAACTGCTGTGGCTAACTCTGTTATAAATGTATACATTTAATGCCCTAACAACTTTATGTCTAGCTCTCTTACCAGTTGCAAATCTGTTACCTGTTATTATTAAAAGATAGCTTATTTTTATAACCATGTAAGAAGTGTTCCATTTCTTAAATACAAAAATTTATGCCTGTTTTTATGTGTTCTTTGAATTCAGGAATTGTTTATTGGCATTTATATTAAAGTATCTGACATAATACTGTTAATATACAATTGATGATATGCGAGTTGTATCAAATTTGTTTATTCAAATAAATTAATCTGTTTAAACTATGTGCCGGCATGTGTATGTTAGCTTGTTTTTTATATAATATACTTATTTTACAGTACAGTAATAGCCTATTAATGTCCCACTGCTGGGCTAAGGCCTCCTTTCCCTTTTTGAGGAGAAGGTTTAGAGCTTATTCCACCACGCTGCTCCAATGCGTGTTGGTAGAATACACATGTGGCAGAATTTCAATGAAATTAGACACATGCAGGTTCCCTCACGATGTTTTCCTTCACTGTCAAGCACGAGATGAATTATAAACACAAATTAAGCACATGAAAATTCAGTGGTGCAGGCCTGGGTTTGAACCCACGATCATCGGTTAAGATTCACGCGTTCTAACCACTAGGCCATCTCGACTCTTACTATATTATATTATTATACTTATTTTAGGAGTTTAATTATTATTTTTTTATTTCACAGAAAGACAAGCTAACATTTGATGCTATACCTACAGAAAATGGACCGTTTTGTGATCCCAGTAAATTTGTGAATTCATCTCAAGAGACGACCAAATCATACCATAATCTTATACATTTAGAAGATATTGAAAATGAAGTTATTTTTAATGATAAGAAAGCTAATTTTTCATTAAAATATGGAGATTTTCTCACAAATGGTGAGGTGATGGATTCCTCATCAAGATATCGTACTGACAATATTAATATCTCAAAAGAGAACGCTAATAAAATTTCAAAACCTACATTTTGTTCAAAAAGCGAACAAGAAATTAACCAACAACTATTTAAACCACGTTTCACTACATTGGCATTACCTTCAAAAAATGTGAATAAAATTCAGCCACAACCTATGTTAATAGTTCCACCGTACACTGACATGAGCCTTGATATTGAGGGAGGCAAAGAAATTATCCAAGAGCAAGGTCCTATAAATATCTATGAGCAATATCCTTCAACTTACAAAAATAATTCACAAAATAGCTTACTACAATTAAACACTCAAAATCCATCTACTCATCCAACTCCATCTCAAAATAATAATGAAGGTTTAGTAAAAAAAGAACCCAAGGTTAGGATTTTGTCTGAAAAGAAAATACAAATTCTAGGGCCAATTCCGGTCACGGGTAAACTAGAAAAGGTGCCACATTCTATTACCATAAATATCCCTAATAGAAAGAGAGAAGAAAATATGAGTGACAAAAAATGCCCAAACAATTCGTATGTTACAAACCCATCTGATAAATTGAAAATTTTAGAAGTTCTAGATGTAGAGTTCCAAGGGACACCAAAAGATACTGTAGCTGCAGCTGAAGTTCCTAGACCAAAGCCAATAGAAACAGATGTGAATAACATCCCAACATCTCAACTGTTACCAAAAACTCCACAAATCAAAAATAAAATTAAATCAGAAAGAAGTGCAGCTATTGAAAAAAAGAGACAGTTTAATATGAGGATGAAAGATATATTAGAGACATGTCTTGATAAATTAGATGATTCAATAAAAGTTACTGATAAAAATACACCACCCGTTGTGGCATCTAGCAAGTCATTAATAAAGCAAACTCAACCACAAGTTGAAAAGTCAACAGATCAACAAGTCGGCACACATCTTGCCAAAGAACAATCTTTACCGAATGCACAAGAATACACTATTGCATATTTAGATGCTAGAATGAAATCAATGGAAAGAGCTCTGTTAAACAAAATAGAACAAAACTCACAGAGAATTTTAGAATTAAAAGATTCATTTGGAAATATAAAAACCTGTAAGGAACCCAATGACAAAAGGAATGTGGGTGTACAAACAAATGTCAATGAAGATTGCTATAAGAAGTTTCTTTATCAGGAAATATCTCAATATTTAAGTCCAGATTCGAATAGCTTAATATATGAAGAACTCTTCATCGACAAATATTCCGTAGGTGATACGAGTACACAAAGAAAAAGGCGAAAGAAATATATATAGTCGTTATTACATAAAATATTGAGTTGTATGTACAATAAATGTTTCTATGAAATAAACTATAATATTATACACATAAATTAGCTTGGAGACGTAATTGTATTTTTTTAAAACTTAGTATTGTAGCTCGTGAGACTTAAATCTAATAATTTTAGTATTTGATTTCAATAAGAGCAAAATGAGTTAGGTAGTAAATGATATTTAACAATTGAAGTGACATTCAAATACAGTTTTAACTATCTGTTTTTATAGACCCAATTTATTATGTATGTGTATACATGCATAATAAAAACAAATTTAAGATAACCGTTAACGACTTAACCTCCAACTAAGGCCCCTCACTGAGTTCCCCGCAATCGCATCGCTGGCCGCCACAATAACTATTTTTGTAGCGTGAAAGTTTTTATTTTACGATGACTCCTTAGATATCTATTTTAATTACATAGTGTAAAGCACAATTATGTACTAAATGTAATACATAAGATAATAAAAATATGTATTCATATAAATATTAACACCTCATCGATTGAAAAACTTCGCAAATATTTCATTATTTTTGAACAAAAATAACATAACAGTTTACTAATCCTTTGGGCTATGTCGATAACTTTGGTTCTCTGTCGGATCACCACATTTGGGACTCGATCCTTCAGAGAAACTCTGAGCAGGAGTGGAGAGGGCTACTCTATAGCTCGCTGAGCGACCTTAAAATGGTGTACCAAACACACTAACAGTGTCCACGTCTCGGCTCCGTAAGTCAAAACCGGTAAGACGCACTCGTTGAAGACTTAAGTCTTAAAGCATTGCGGTATTCGTGACGAAAAGACCCGACCAAGTTTCCTATACGGTGCCCAGCTCAGCCGTATTCTTCTATGTGCTTCCTTCTCAAAGTTGTTTCGACTCAACTGCAAAGTTTGCCCAAGGTATACATATTCCTGAATAACTTCGAGAGGAACTCCGTTAAGAGTTATCGGTTCCGGGTTGACGTGTTCATTGAACATTATCTTGGTTTTGTCCAAGTTAATCCGGAAATCAATTTGAGCAGAAGAATCAGCCAGGCTGCTCAGCATATACTGAGGTCCTGCACGGTTTCTGCCACGATGACTATATCGTCTGCAAATCTCAAGTATGAAAGGTACTCGTCGTTTACGTTTATGCCCCGCCCTTCTCAGTGCAGCGTCTTGAACATATCCTCTAATGCATTAGTAAACAATTTCGGGGAAATGACATCCCCTTGTCAGTGTCAGCAGTCTAACCCTATCCTCCTTGATGCATGAGGATAGGGTTAGACTGCTGATTTTGTATTTTGACGGTCATAACAGCAGCGTCATGCAGACCTTTCAGCACTTGGATGTATAGCCAATCGGCTGAATCTCGTCAAGTCTACGCGCGAGACGATTCATGATTACCCTGGAAAACAGTTATAGACATGACTCAAGAGGAAAGTAGGTCGGTAGTTCTTCTATAAGGTTTTGTCTCCTTTTTTGAGGAACATTACGAAACAACAACACACAACACAAAGGCATGGAACACTTGTTCCATGCCTTTGGAGCTCTCCCCGAAAAGATGACAGAAATAAATATGCGTTGGAGCTGCGCTAGAAATGGCTTTCCAGCTGCCTTTATACGCTCCGTCGTAATTCCATCTTCCCCAAAGGCTTTTCCATTTTTAAGCTGCCCCAAGGCCATCACGCTTTCGTCTTGGCTGACTTCTAGCAGCTTGGCTGACTTACAGCAGCAGTAAGGTGGGTTAAAGTGGCTTTAGGATCTTTAGGGTCAGGTTGGGGACGAGACGCTTCTGATGTATACAGTTTACCGTAGAAGTCCTGTACTTCTTTAAAATTCTCGAGCTCAGAAGCAACGACTTTTCCCTTTGAAGTGGTCAACTTCGTCAGATGGCTTCGACCTAGCTGTTGTACGAAGACTTTTGACCCCCGATTTCGCTCGATCCCTTCTTTTATAATGCGTGTATTGGAGTTTCGGAGGTCACGTCTTACTAGCTTAGGTATTATCTTATTCAGATCTGATGAAATGACTGTAGGGTTTTCGCGTTGTTTCCGCATTAGCTCTAGAGACTCTCCCGAAAGCTTGGACCTCTTACCGGTGTTTTGCGCTTGATAGAATTTCGTCGAAATTTCTGGACGATGTTAACGTCGATGTTGGTTTCCAAGGCAGCGAACCGGTTCTCCAGTTTTAACTGAAATGTATTAGACTGAACCACGATTTGGAGCAGTTTTGGCCGGAGCGTAGACCTCATTAGACGAACGCGTTCAAACTTGTAGTCAATGTTTAGAGTGCCTCGTACGAGTCGGTGATCACTACCTGTATTGAACCTCGTGATCACGGAGACATCTCTAAATATTCGCCTCTTGTCCATTATAATGAAGTCAATCTCGTTTTTAATCATAGCGTCTGGGCTTCGTCACGTCCACTTCCGTTGAGGCTGTTTCTTAAAGAAAGAGTTCATCAAAAACAGTACCTTTTTCTCCAGAACGTTGACGAGCATTTGCCCCCTATGATTCCTGCTTTCAAATCCGTGTTGTTCTACTACCGATTCGTTGCTAGTATGTACTCCCACTTTAACGTCACCCATGACAACATTGAAGTGGGCATGTTAGGTGGTGTGTAGTGCCTTAGAAATGTCTTCGCACATTTCCTCTACATTATCATCCGGGTGTGTTGAAGTCGGTGCGTATACTTGGAATTTTACCTTAGAAGATAGATATCGAGGATTTTTTGAAGACTTTTTTAGTACATTGCTTTTATGTATTTCCTAAGGTTAACGTTTGCTCTGTAAGCGTGCGAAAACAGTTTCGTGCAAAATCGTCACATTAAATCTTTTCCCAGTTATATAATTATAAAATAATTATGAAGCATTCATATTGATAGTGAATTTTTTTTGCGACGTACGTTTTTACTATCACCTATATATTTTATTATGAACTAATTAGTAAGAAAAGAATAATAAACAAAAGCTAATGACACATTCAACGCTACTTATGCCAGAGTTCGAGGCACGTGGTTTAGTTACTGCAACCAATGCAAAAACATCTTCAAGCTGATTTATCTATTCTTAACAATCTTCGACCGAATGTATCAATTCCTTGTACCGGAATATATTTAAAAGAAAAGTTAAGAGCGTCATCGCCCATCACAGAAGAGGAAAATTACTATTGGCGTGAAGTTTGGGTGCTTCGGTTCGAACATACAATTACGTTGTCAAGGGATATTTGTCGTTTTAGTTGTTTTTTAGCATTAAAAGTAATTATTGATAGTTTTATTTGTTATTTATTTATTATTTATTTATTTATTTTTAATTTATTTATTTTTAAGTTATTTATGTATTCTTTTTAAATAAGTCATTTTCACTTCTGGTCTGTAAGACTAGAATTTACTCATTTGCAGCCCTGGCCAGCTTATATTCTTCTATAATAAAAATACTATAAAATTATAAATGTCATGTCTTTGGTCATGTCAAACAAATTGGTTGATTTTGATTTATTTGAATATTAAAAATATTAATTTAAATTGTACCCGTAACTTGTAAAAAAAGGAGGATAGATATTAAATCTTTTAATGGAGAAAATCGAGTTAGTAATAATAAAAACTCTTATATACTTTGTTAGAATTCAAAAGAAAGGTTATTAAATTGTAACATTTATTTTCAGTAAATTAACTAATGTAAAGAAACAAGATACACTTAGTAATATATCATACTTCGCATTGGTATGTATATTTCTTTATTTAAAATATTTGTATTTTTGTTCTCGCCCAGTACATTTATAATAAGTACCAATTATAAATTGACCAAAATTAAAATAAATGACTATTGAAAAATGTTTGTTGTATATGTTAATTCGGGTTTTGTTTTGTGTTAAATTATTCTACAAAAAATGCTATATACGTCATAAATTAAAACATTTTCTGCAGCTGTTACATTGCCTTACAGTTTAAATTTGCTACAAAATGGGATAAATTTCTCATTGCCGTTGCGTTAGTGGCTATGTTTATAGCGGGTGTGACTATGCCGTATGCAATAGCCTTAGTAGCTAACGTATTTCAAAATATGATTGACTACACTAAATCTAGTAAGGATCACATTTCTAATAAGATGTTCTTAAAAGCTATGCATGACTTTGGACTAGAGTATACTTGTGTTGGGCTTGTACTATTTACGGGTGGATATTTGGGTACGGCTCTTATGAATGTTGCAGCAATAAATCAGGTATTAAAAATAACATATTCATATAGCAAAGGTATAAAAAATAAGTGTATTATTGGGCTTTAGTCTTTATATGTAATGTCCTCCAGACCGATTTCGGTCACAGCGGCCAATCTCAAGAGAGATTAGCCAACTGCGCAAGAGATATTATAGTGCACAAGTGTGTGCGCAAAAACAGGTGCACTCTCTCTTCCCTAGCTCTCATAATCCGATGGGACGGCTATCCGACACGACTGGAAAGAGTTTAGGCGCAGGACCAACGGCTTTACGTGCTTTCCGAGGCACGGGAGTGTACACACTTCCAACTTCCTGACTCCGGGCTGCTACTGAGAATTTTCTGAGAGAAATACTCAATAACTTTTTATTCGCCCGACCGGGGAATTGAACTCGAGACCTCCGGGGCTGCGTTTTGTCACCGAGCTGACATAGACCTTGCTCACACGCAACCTCGAGACGGACTGTCAATACTATCTTATGAAAGATATAGAGAGGAGATCGTTTTAGTACTTTTTATGTTTTTGACATATTCCTATCAATCATTAATTATTTCGTCTTTACTCTGCAGATATTTAGAATAAGAATTTCATATTTGAAAGCTGTACTAAACCAGGATTTCGCATATTACGACTTGCATCAAACTGGTGACTTTGCTTCGAAAATGGCTGAGTTATTATTAAGTAGTTTGTAGTTAAATTGATATTGTTATATGTAATTTACAACTTAGTACAGTTTTCCTTTTATGCAGGGATATGATAAAGTTAGAGGAAGGTATAGGTGACAAAGTATCGTCTCTAGTGTACGACACTGCAGTGGCACTAAGCTGTACACTGATGGCTTTAATCAGAGGTTGGAAATTAGCGTTGCTTTGTCTTTCTACCGCACCGATTACTTTCGTGCTTGTGGGACTGACTGGCAAGGTACGTACTTTATATTGGTTCAAAATATTTTGATCTATCCCTATACATAATGACTATGACTTAGAACTAACAAATATTATAGGAGTAGATTTGAACTCTGTTAAAAAATTAAGATAATTTCAATGATGTCTGAAAAAACCAATAATGAACAACAGATACAAAACTTCTGCCTTTGTCATGATCTTTTAACTAAATGTATTTTTTCTCTTCAATTATATTTGTATTTTAGATATCAGATAGCTTATATAAGAAGCAGGCACAAGCAAAAGGCAAAGCTAGCGCCATCGCTGAAGAAGCTCTAAGTTCAATTAAAACTGTTTACGCATTCAATGGACAACAGAAAGAAATCGAACGTTACAAGATACCTCTAGCAGATGCCAGAAGAATTCACATACAGAAAGGTACTTGTTATTTGTTTTTTAAGCTTGTTATATATTTAAAAAATTACAAACATTCTTTTATATTTATAAGTAAATCTAATTTTTGCCATTTACATTTCGAATAAATTTAGGTGTGAATAATTAATTATTTTAATGGTGTTCCTAATGAATATTATTTACATAAGATAACTTGCGGCTTATGCCGTTATGATTTACAAAAAGTTCCTTAAAGTTAATTTAACAATTTGATTTTGCTTAAGTTATTTATCGAGGAATGCTCAATTTTAGTATCACTAATCTTCTAATTATATTATGGGAGTCCCCATTGAGAAGAAGCTCACGAGCCGATATTTGGAAAAGTTATACTGACTATTAGTATTTTCAGAATTTTACACCGGTATGTCAATGGGGTTTCTGTATCTGTGTATCTTCAGCTCTTACGCTTTGGCCTTTTATTTGGGTATATATCTTGTAATCAACGAGCCTCAGAGATACAATGCTGATGTTATGTTTTCTGTTAGTATCTATTGTATATATATAACTACAACATTATTTTGTGTGAATTTCAATATTAGTACTAGCGACATCATGATCGTCCATTTTCCAAATTTACATACTATTTTCACATTGTTGATTATTTACATACCGTTGATAGCAAATAAAGATGCTGGCTTCTTATGTCTATAGGTATTTTTTGGAGTGATGACGGCACTGTCATATTTTGGTATGATAGGTAATCTAATGACCTCATTGGGATCGGCTCGAGGCGCTGGTGCTTCCATATTTCACGTATTGCACAATATACCGACCATTAACACTTTACAAGAACGCGGAATCAAACCGGACTCAATGGAAGGCAATATAGAGTTTAAGAATGTATCTTTCGAATATCCATCTCGACCTGGAATTACTGTAAGTATAGAAAAGTATTCAGGTATTTTCATAATATCTAAAGCCTTAACAATTTGTAAGAGGATTATGAGATGTGGACCATTTAGCGATTAAAATATTCCTGGTTGACTCTCAGGCTGTTGTTCTAGCACCAGGTTTACAATTACTTAAAATGATATGGGCTAAAAATTAAAAGAGAAAACTAACAGCTCATTAATGTCTAACTGCTGGGCAAAGTCCGAGTAGGTTTAGAATTAATCCTGGTGGGATTCATTCTAAATCCACTCAGGATGTTGCTCCACTGTGAGTCGATGGATATTTTTTTTGTAAAGTTATAGTTTGTATATATCCCACATCCAGGTTAAGTACTCCTCTCTTTTTTAGGAGAAGGTTTTTGAAGCTTATTCCATCATGCTACACGTAGCAGATTTTAATCCGCTACATACAGATTGCCGCACAATGTTTTGCCCTCTACTGTCGATTTAACGAATTAAAAATACAAATTAAACATATACAAATACTTTGAAAATTCATTACTAAACTTCTTAAAATATTTCGTCCCTTTTTAAAACAATTTAAGTAATTAGGAATATTCCAATCGAGCAAACGTATTGTTGTGTAGTTTCATGTAGGTATCAATAATTATAGATAAATATGTAGTAGGCACTTTAGGTTTTGAATGGTGTGAACATCAATATATCAAGTGGTCAGTCTGCGGCCCTGGTAGGAAAATCTGGCTGTGGCAAGTCCACCGTCGTTGCACTCCTATCAAGATACTATGATGTTGGTGGCGGTAGTGTAAGTCATCTAGAATTTGAGAAAATATTTTGTCATTATTTTTAAATACATGTAAATAGAGTTGATCATTATTTATTTATATTACATTATTAATGCTAATTATATGCTAAATACGGCTTAAAAAATTTTGGTGGTAGGGCTTTGAAGCCCGTCTGCGTAAGTACCACCAACTCATCATATATTCGGTTCGATGGGTGAGTGAGTCCTGTGTAAGACTACAAGCACATACTATTAGTTCATAATTAATTCAAATTTTTTTAGTCAATAATTATTAAAAAATATATTTAAACAAAAACTAAAGAAAATATTGCATTCATGTTGCTAACATATTCTGCATAAGTATCTAAAATACTTTTAGATTTTTAGTACTGAACTGCCTTTTGATTAATACTATAGTTATCAGTAATTAAAGGGCTCAGGCGATTACCTAGTTGGTACTTACAGAATATAACAAAATATATTTTTATAACTATAGGTAAGGATAGACGGTAATGATGTCCGTGATTTATCTGTGCGGTGGTTACGCAGTCAGATCGGACTGGTTAACCAAGAGCCGGTACTCTTTAATACAAGCATACGTGAAAATATTCGCTACGGCCGCGAAACATCTTCCGATGCTGATATAATGAAAGCTGCACAACAGGCTAATGCACACGACTTCATCATGATGTTTCCAGCTGTGAGTTCTTTTTTATAACATTAAGGCTATTTTATATAATGTATTAGGTCCTTACATATGAAATTGGCGTTTTGTACGGGAGGAATATAAAGTCATTTTTTTTTTGTAAAATATATTTAATTAATCAAAGTATGCACCGTTGTTATCTATGCACTTTTGCCATCTCATAGGTAAGTCATTGATCCTTTTACTAAAAAAACCATGGAGGCGAGAATCAATAAACTCCTTGAAGGTGGTTTGGACTGCCGCATCGGAGTTGAATTTTTTTCCTTGTAAGAAGTTGTCCGAATCCATTAAAAAGTGAGTGTCACAGACATTCCAATTGTAGCTCATCTAACTTAGTAGTTGTTTGTTGTGCAGTGTGTGGTCTTGCGTTCTTGGCGTTGCGTCGTGAAGCAGCAGTGGCCTAGAGCGATTGACCAATCTCGTTTGTTTAGCAGCTAGTTCTTCCTTCATGGTTTGCAGTTGCTGACAATAGGTATCTGCCGTAATCGTTTGGCCAGATTTTAGAAAGCTGTAGTGAATGACACCGGCGCTAGTCCACCAAAAACTTTTTCTGAGTCAATTTTCGTTTAGGGCAGGATTTGGCTGGGTCTCCAGGGTTCAGCCATTGCGACGAGCGCTTCCGATTATCTTACAATAACCACTTTTCATCACAAGTAATGATTCGATTTAAAATCCCTTCATTATTGCGTCGGTTGAGCAAAGTAACACAACAGTCGACGCGTGTTTGCAAGTTCGATTCACTCAATTCATGAGGTTCGTTCAAGTTTTTTTACCTTCCCGATTTGCTTTCAGTGGATTAATACAGTTTTATCACTTACCCCGAAGACTGCAGCTATCTCTGAAGTGCTTTGTGATGGATCCGCCGATCTCCGGCCGTCCGGGTTGGTTCTGAAGGTCGAAATTTTCAGATTCTTTTGCGACACCAGCGCCGTACACATGATTAATCCTTCGAGCTGTTTCTGCAGCACTGGTGCCACGGTAGAACTCGTACTCGTAATTATACCGATATTTAATGTTTTCCATTATGCGGTAATAAGCGACGCCAAATAAAAAAAATAATGAAGAAAAAACAAATGAATGACTGTTGTCAAAACTCAAATGTACCAGCTAAATGAATTTATAAATTTGAATTTGGAATTCTTAACTAAAGAGGAGATATTTCAGATCAAACTGGTCAATACGACAAAATGCTAATTTCATATGTAAGGACCTAATATTATATATAAATAAATAAATTATCTCATGTAAAATTTAGGAGAGCAGAGTTTAAACACACAACATCCGGTTAAAATATCTCCACAAGATCAACTAATCTATACATTGTTTTTATATTTTAATATTGCGCGTATGTAAATAAAAATCATATTTTTGAGATATAAGTATTAAAATATTTAGCATGTGGCAATGCACAACGTACGTAAAACTTTAGTTTTGTGATATGACGTCAATCCCCGTTACAGTTTGGTTTCAAGGTAGCAGCTGAAAAAACAAACGAAATTTACATAATAACATAGCATAATATTTAAAGTCCATATTTGGATAGAATGTTCATAGCAAGGAACGGTCGCATGCAGCGACATATGATTGCAGTCGACTGTGTTTCTATAATAATACAGCTTATTGTTTAGCTTAAAAAATACCTACTAACGAATCAAAACACAAATATGTTTCATTTTATTAAAGTAATTGATAATATTAACGGATTATGGTAAAAAGAAACAAAATGTCTTTAATACATTGGTTAAGTTTTACAAACTTTCAGGGTTATGACACTTTAGTAGGAGATCGTGGTACATCACTATCAGGAGGGCAGAAGCAAAGAATAGCTATTGCACGCGCCCTTGTGAGAAATCCTCGCATCCTTTTACTAGATGAAGCCACTAGTGCTCTCGATACGCTTTCGGAATCTAAAGTACAAGATGCGTTACATGAGGTATATTTTACTTGATTTATGATATTTAAAAAACCACAAAATTTAATATTAAATGTGCACTTATAATATTACTCCTTGTTTTAAATAATAAAATTAAGAATAGCCTTTAATTAGTTGTAATAGTGATTTATAGCTTTTATTATTACGCGGCACGCTCTTTTTAAATATAGAATATAATAATAACATTTAAAAAAATAAGTAATTTTTGTGAATTATTCTTGATCCAGGCAGCGAAAGGTCGAACGACTATAATAGTAGCACATCGTTTATCAACTATACGAAAGGTTGATGTTATTTACATGATGAAAGAGGGACAGGTGGTAGAGTTGGGAAATCACGAAGAATTGATGAATCAAAAGGGCCTTTACCATAGAATGTTTAGTACATCTGAATTTGTCGATATAAACAAACCAGAAATGCCAAATGACGTCAATAACGGTAAGAGATCAAAAATACAGTTTCAAGTTATGTAAAAAAAATTGAGTTATATTACTATTTAATCAACAAACGAATCGTATTTTTTAAGCTCATGAGCCAATCCGAAAACTGACAGAAATATCAAAAAATTCGGTGGAGGTTATCGAAGTAAGTGCAAAGTAATTCTTCACAATTTATTTATGACACTTATTTTTAAATAAATATAATGGGTAATAATTTTCTTATTAAGGATATCAAAGAAAAAAATGAAAAAACGTCTCTATCTTTTTGGCAAGTGGTAGCGCTTAATGCGCCTGAGTGGAAGACTGTCGTTTTGGGCAGTTTGTGTTCAATGATAGGCGGTTTTGCTATGCCATTATTTATAGTCGCCTTCGGTGATTTGTTTGGGGTAAGTATAATTTATATAATTTGTTCGATTAATTTATTAGCCCGCATTGAAACAGCGTGGTGATACAAATTCCAAGTCTTCTCCGCAAAAGGAAAAGAAAACTATGCCCAGTTGTAGAAAATTTACTGACTGTTATTTTATCGGCCTAACCTATAAATGTTATTTCTCTTTTTCTGTCATCCTCATCAGTAATCTACAATTGAAAGTTATTATTTTTATAGTATGGCAGACCGGGAATTGGGGCACTTGATGTGTGAAATAATAATTATCCCTAACATAACTACTACACGATTAACATTGGGCACTAAAATTTCACGTCCTTTGTGCCTGTAGGTATACTGGCTCACTCGCCCTTTAAACCGGAACACAGAATACGTAAGTATTTCTGTTTGGCGGTAAAAATAAGTGATGGGTGAATAGTACCTTTTTTTTTCGATGGAAAAACGCATTACGTGTTTCCCCTACGGAAACAGTGGGGGGTATGTGGGGCTCGCCGGTGTCCAAGGCGCCGAGTGCGCCCCGAACATCGGAATACCCACTAAAAAACCAGCGGTACCCGTCTTAACGAGGAGCGCCACGGGATCGCTTTTGGCATGCTACCGTGGCGGGGTGAATTGTACCTGCCCAGGTTGGCATATACAAAATCACCAAATATTATAATAAAATAGTCTATAAATTTTCATTCTATTCTGTTACAGTCTATGGCTAATCCGGACCCCGAACACTTGATAAATAAAGTGAAAATTATTTCATTTGTTTGTATTTGTATCGGTTGCGCAGCAGGACTGTCTAATTTAATCGAAGTAAGGCTGTGTTGTATTTGACACACATTGAATTTTTTTTTTGTTTTTTAACTGTATTCTATTAAGATAGAGCCCGAATGTCATCCCACTTTGTTATGTGAAACATTTTATTATATGTTTAAACATATGTATGTGTATATCAGGTTTGAAATATATATAAATAACCTTTTAATGCTAAAAATAATTATGTTTTTGTGTATCAGAGTGACTGTACAAAGTATCAGATCAGCGAACTCGAACCTTTATGCGTAAATTATAAATAGTCGGTTTATCTTTACGTCAGAATTACTGGCAAATTTTAGATGTATTGTAGATATTTTGTATATCCGTTATAAATCCGTTTTTTTTTTAAATAATTTTATTGTTTATTTTATTCGCAGACATACTCCTTTGGCAGAGCTGGTGCGTATCTGACCGAAAGACTACGCTTGTTGATGTTCACTCACTTGCTGCGCCAAGACGTTGCTTATTTCGATGATCGCGCCAACTCTACGGGAGCGCTCTGCGCCCGTCTCTCTGCTGAAGCTGCATTTGTCCAAGGCGTAGGCATACACTTACAAATACAACAAAATTTAAATTATACGATTTTGTAAATATTATTTTATATATTGAGATATACTTCGTATTTCAATATAGTATTTATTTACTATATTGAAATACGAAGTATATCTCAACTCTTAATATAATAGAATATATTTTATTAACATTCAGAACAGATAAGAAAACGATTAATTCTAAATCAACTAGCTAACGTTTTTCAGGCCACAGGTCAACGAATTGGTATAATATTGCAAGGTGTGGGCTCTGTTGGTCTGGCGTTGGTCATAGCCCTTTGGTTCCAGTGGCGCGTCGCTCTAGTGGCGTTATCGTTTCTCCCGATCATTGTCTTTGTCATCTGGCAGCAAGGCGTAGCCACTGATAAGGAATCCTCAGGATACGCAAAGAGTCTTGAAAACAGTACTAAGGTACAAATAATTATAATAATTAAAATAAATAATATTGTTGTTTGCTTCTATTCATTTTTTTATTAGTTTATTTGCTTGGTGTTGGAAATACAAAGTTTGAGTTTTAATAATTTTATTAAAATATTTGTTTAACCTCCGCTGTATAAACTTGATGTACATAAAAGTAAATAATATAATATATATTATTTAAATTAACTATTTACAAAATAGTAATATACTTCGTGTGTTAGTGATATAACGTAAGCATTATTATATTATATAAGCTCATAAGCGTAAGAGAAATTAAGAGAAGTTTATTATTCAAGAACAAAAATTCACTCACACGAGAATCTAATGACGTAATTTTCTTATATCAATATTATAATTATCGGTGTATTTATACAAAACAAAAGGGATTACGGAACTAAGATGTTATGTCCCTTGTGTCTGTAATTACACTGGCTCACTCACCCTTCAAACCGGAACAAAACAATACCAAGTACTGCTGCTTTGCGGTAGAATATCTGATTATTGGGTGGTACCTACCCAGACGAGCTTGCACAAAGCCCTACCACCAGTAAAGCCCTATACTGGATTTCTCATGAAATAGTTGTCTGGTTAAGCTATTGTAAAGTAGTTATTCAAAAGTGATAACACAACGGCCTGGTTTGGGGCGACAGATCGCTGTGGAGGCGGTGTCGAACATCCGCACCGTCGCCGGGCTGGGTCGCGAGCGAGCCGTGGCGCGCCAGTGCGGTAGGCGACTGTCCGCCGCACTGGCGCCTGCGCGGCGCGCTGCGCACTGGCGCGGCGTCGTCGGCGGCCTCTCGCGGTCCATATTCAATTTTGTAAACGCTACTGCGCTCACTTACGGCGGTCAGCTAATCGTAAATGATGGAATTGCATACCAGAACATACTAATGTAAGTTTTATCTACACCGAGTACATGTGTATATTGAATAAATTTGTAATTATACTAAAAGAAATAGCCTATAAATGTCTCCCTGAAAGTCTTTGTAGATTGTAATGCTGCGTTGTAACAAACATTAAGGCGCATTAAAATAACATTATCGTATATTTTATTAAGAAATTAAATATATATACATCAGAGACACAGACAACACATTTTTGGAGATACAAATATAATAAATATAAAAAAGTCTCCCTGCTGGGCTAATGTATTCGATTTTGAAGAGGTTAGTAGTTTATTCCACCACGCTGCTTCAATGTGTGTTAAGCGAAACACATGTAGAAGATTTGCATCCGATACATGCAGGTTTCCTCACGATGTTTTCCCTTTGCCGCCAAGCACGAAATTATAAACGCAAATTAAGTACATGAAAACTCAGTGGTGCTTTCCCGGGTTTGAAATTTTAATCTTAATCTCAAAATTACGAGCTCTAACCACTGATCCATCTCGGCTCATTTCTGGATTCTAAATTCTGTCTATTTAAACAGTTCAAATTATAAACAAAGTTAAATTTTTTTTTATTTCGTAGATTTGCGTAGTTCAATAGAACAATTTAATTTTTTGATTTTGACGTTATTATAATTACAATCAGTGCTACCCAAGCATTGCAAATGGCATCGTCTCAGGTTCAGAATGCATTTGCATATGCGCCCGATTTCCAGAAGGGTACAAAAGCAGCTGCAAGAATCTTAGAACTCCTAAACACCAAGCCTCTTATTACAAATCCTGACGAACCCGTAGATGTATTTGTTAGTATTTCTTTTTTATTTCTGTTTATTTGTAAATTTCCTAATTAAAATAGTTGTTACTCACAGAGAAAAAAAAAATTGACCAAATATTTTAAAACATATCTATTTTTTAATTATTTTATAGAAAGCTAGTGGTGATGCTAGCTTCAGAAGAGTTCATTTCAAATATCCTAACAGGCCAAATGTTGCTGTTCTACGCGGCTTAGATTTAGAGGTATGACGAATCATAGTTACGTACTATTTATTTCTTTATCTCTATATAAAAGCATGTTCTTAAATTAATATGTTTAGTTTCATGTTAGCATAGGTATGTTTAAAAATTAGTTTTTGCTTTTGTTGGTATTATTTGAGTTGGAATCAAAGCTGATACTTGTGTTGGCACTTATGTGAAAATTTAGTGCTTTTTGCATAGTGCTATCAACGTGCCATAAATGGCGCGCGAATCGTAAAAAAACTTAAGAGGAAATTCAGGTATTAGTTAGTATGTATTATAAATATATAAGGTATTTTTTTATTGGTGCTAGTGCTTTGTGCAACCGGAACATGATAAGTGGGTGGTACCTACCCGCGGTACCACCCACTTATCATGTTCCGGTTTGAAAGGTGAGTGAGCCAGTGTAACTTCTTCAGGCAAAAGGGACATAACAACTTTTTTCTCAAGGTTCGTCACGCATTGGCGATGTAAGGGATTGTAAATATTTCTTATTGTGCCAATGTCTACAGCGGTGGTAACTACTTACCGTCGGGTGGCCCCTTAGGTAGTTTGCTTAACTATTATAATAATTTAAAAAAAAATCTTATTAAAAGGAAATTAGTTTCCCAAATATGGATATATATATTTTTAATACAGATAAATCGCTGTAAAACCATTGCGATTGTTGGTCAAAGCGGCTGCGGGAAAAGTACAGTAATTCAACTGTTACAGAGATATTACGATCCCGGCGATGGTACCGTCGTAAGTTTTAACTTATAACCTTTCATAAACAGAATGTTTTACCTATACATATAACA
This sequence comes from Nymphalis io, assembly GCF_905147045.1. Taxonomy (NCBI): domain Eukaryota; kingdom Metazoa; phylum Arthropoda; class Insecta; order Lepidoptera; family Nymphalidae; genus Nymphalis; species Nymphalis io. Next base: position 4,115,572 of record NC_065902.1, on the reverse strand, counting down.
ATAAAGACGAAATACACGTGACACTTATTTTTTTTTAAAGTTCGCCGTTGGAAATCTTTTTCCTGAGGTCTCTCTGTTGTGTTATGTAAACAGTTGACATAGTCTTATAACAGTGCAGTTTGGATTTAAAAAAATATGTGGTTTTCTTATTTATTTAAAAGTATTTTAGCGTAAATTATAACATTTCTCTAAGTTGACAGAATTTTATAGTTTTTATTTATATTATTCGTTAGTAAGGCAAATAAACGATACTAATATTTTTATCATAAATTCTTTGCCATTCTGGTGCATTCTATTACGGACCTGTCAGGAAAGCATTCTCTCAGCGAACGTTTATAAAAGAAACCGGACCGGATTGGACATTAAAGATATTCATAATTGTCATACACTTTAGGACCTTTTTTTAACGCTGGAAAAACGCATTACGCGTTTCCCCCACGGGAACAGTGGGGGGGGGGGTATGTGGGGCTCGCCGGTATCCAAGGCGTCCAGTGCGCCCCAAACATCAGAATGCCCACTAAAAAACCAGTGGTACCCTTTCCGTCTTAGCGAGTAGCGCCACGGGATCGTGCTACCGTGACGCTCTGATACACTTTAGGACTAGGTGAACCTAACGACCCCTCTTTTATTTCTTAAGAAATATAGTCTGTCTGTGCCGTATATGGGAGTAATGGATGAATTCTCATTAGCTAATCCGTTATATCATTACGGTACCTGCCTATATATATGCTGCTTATACTATACCGTTATTTCATTGTTTATTATTGTTTCACAGATTTTAGATGATGTATCTCTTAATAAACTGCGCCTCAGCGATGTACGTGCTAGTTTCGGATTAGTAGCCCAAGAACCTGTGCTCTTTGACCGCAGCATTAGCGAGAACATCGCCTATGGTGACAATTCGAGGGTAGTGTCAGAAGAAGATGTGATCGAAGCGGCAAAACAGGCGCACATTCACAATTTCATCGTTTCATTGCCACGGGTAACTTTGAATTCATTTTTTAGGAAATTCATTAGGAAATTGGAAAAATTAATAATAACCATCATCATAGACAACATTTTTTCTAAAATAGATTACGTCAATTCTATGGTTAATAGTGTATTCATAATTATAGCATAAATGATAATGCAATACAAACTGTAAAAAGTAGGTAGAGAAATATAGGGGTCCTGTTTAAAACAAATGTCAATTTTTCATTTCACAAACAACTTGACTAAATTATGATACATAATTGTATTAATGATTTAATAGTTAATTAGATTGTAATATTACAATTTTATAAATTAAACTTTAACATTCAGCGCGAAGTTGAACATATTCCAACTGAGTGTTTGTCAAGGGATATTTTATAAAACGAGATGTTTGCAATTGTCTATGTATTACTTACTTATGTATGTACTGTAACTAGCAGAATTCAACTGAAATTATCGTTTGTCATACGTTTTTTATTAAACATTAGGGAACCGGTATTATATTGTAATTACGTAATTGTCCCCGTTATTGGATTTATTATTGTTTTTCGTTTGTTTTATTAAATTTTATTTTTATTGATTATTTCATACGTTCATTTTTCCCGTTATTTAATAACAACGAAACGTTTCTTGAAACTAAATTTGAAATGATTATTAAACTAATGTTATTGTTTGATATTATAGGGTTATGAGACTGAAATAGGTATGAGAGGTGTACAGTTATCCGGGGGTCAGAAGCAAAGAGTAGCAATAGCAAGGGCTCTCGTACGACATCCCTGCATACTCCTACTCGATGAAGCGACAAGTGCTCTTGACAATGAAAGCCAAAAGGTATACGATTACAGTACCCATCATACCACGACGTATACGTAGTATATGATTATAGTACCCATTTGTTTAAAGTGAATTATTGTATAATTTAGTATATAATTATTGTATATACTAGTGAATGGATGCTGTGGTTTCCTGTAACTGAGGGAGCACATAGGCTTATAACTCACATAATGTATTTAAAGCTTGTCATGTGTATTCCTTCTTGGAGATCCTATTAAAATAAAAAATAAAAATATTCTTACATATACCTAATACTTATCTTTAAAAAAAAATATTGTTAGCATTGTTAGTTTTACTTTCAATATAAGCGTTATATGTAGACCCTTTTTATTAACGCTGGAAAAACGCATTACGCGTTTCCCCCACGGGAACAGTGGGGGCTCGCCGGGCTCCAAGTCGCCGAGTGCGCCCACATCAAATCTGAATACCCACTAAAAACCAGCGATACCCTTCGGGATCGCTTGCGCATGCTATCGTGTTTATGGAGACCCTTATTCTACTCTTGCAAATCCGAAACGGCTAGCTAGCAAATATATAAAAGATATATGTATATAAAAAAGTAAACATAAATGTCTGTGGGAGAGAATAAATAAATTTATTGTTATTAAAATATTCCTTCAGAGGAACCGCATAGTTCTGGAAACGCGTAATTATCGCTGTATCTGAACTCACGCTAATTTTATATCTCTCCTGATCGCATGATCCTAAAACAAATAACATTAATACGCTATCTGATGTCCATATATTTTAACCATATATGACGAGCCGGTTGGTGTGGTTGGTAGATACTTGCCATTCACCTCGAAGCTTGTGGGTTCGATTCCCACCCACAACAGACATTTGTGTGCATGAACATGTCTGTTTGTCTTGAGTCTGGGTGTAATTATCTATATAAGTATGTATTTCCAAAAAAAAAGTAGTAAATGTAGTATATCAGTTATCTGGTTTCCATAGCACAAGCTTTGTACAAGCTTAATTTGGGATCAGTAGCCGTGCGTGAAAAAGGTCACGGGAAAAAAAGTATATAAAATATATATATATATATATATACTATTAACTCATTCATTGCAAGTGCAAGATAGATATCCAGTCCATTTTGACTATGGATAAATAATAATCAAATTGTGCAATGGCGTATCGTCCGGGACCGTCCGGAAATTCGCACTCCTCTCCCTCTATTTGAAGCATTAGTTTAAATATTTTATTGAACGAACCTAATGTATATCGTACAACTTATTGAAAGTCAAGGTTAACTACCACGGCTTCGGAAGGAACTCCAACCTTCCATCTATGGAAAGGAAATGTCTCAAGGAACCCACAGGTAGTTTGTCTTTTAAAATGTCAGAATGTTTACAAGGCATAACCTTATTAACCCTAGGTACATACAATAATAATTATTAATAACAAGTATTCAAGTATTTATTTACCAATTGAATGTACAAAAGGATCTTAAATTATACAACGAGTATGACTCATCTGTTACGCGCTGTTGAATTTGTATATATAGCGTGATTCAGAATCATAAAATGAGAAAACCGTTTTTATTTTACAAATTAAATGAACGTTCACTTCGATGACTCGATATTTTTATGATATTGTATTACTTACTACTTAAGAAGTAATAGAAGTCTATTAATGTATAGTTTATGAAACAAATCTATTTATTATCACGAAGTCAATTGGTCTATAAAGGAAATATTCAAAACTCTACCAACAAAATTAAAAACAAAGGTGAGCTGAAACACACAAAACATCTAGAGCACTAGGCCATGACAGGTATTAGTCATGCGTGGAGAAGTTAGGTAGAGGCTATCAGGAGGCCCATACAATTTTAATAAGTCATAACAATTACTAATTATAACTAATTTTATAATTAGTTTCGTAACGAATAAATGAAAATCTATACTTATAATAAATCTGTAACTTCGCTATCTGTACATGGAAGATATAAAAGTAAAACTATTACCGGAGGCCTTTATCAATGCAATAGAATCAAAACAATATTTGTTAGAATTTTTGCCTGTTTATCTGTGCGTTTGTGCTCGCTAATGTTAGCAACGGCTAAACGGATTTAAGTGCGGTTTTCACTTATGTATTGTGGCTTATTTCACTTAAAATTTAGTGTTCATTTTGTTTCAATCGGTTTATAAATAATACAGTGATGTCAATTTTAAGAATAACGTCGAACATTTATTTGATAAAATTGCTAGAAAATAACTGTTTTTCCAAGTTGAACTCAGATCGATATGATCAATATTAAATAGGGTTCAGCTTATGCTGATATATGTCGGTTAACTGTCTTAATATTTCTATCTTTTAAGGTTGACTATAACCTTTTGTATAATAATCAAATTCTTTCTAAAATAATGCATTATTTGCAGTCATTTTTATAAAATATTAATTTTTATGAAAGATATCGAGATAAGACCATAGGCGTATCGTTTGCAGTCACAATAAATAAAGCACAGGGAAAGACATTCAAGTATGTCGGAATAGATTTAAGGGAATGATGTATTTCTCATGTATGATTCCATTTGTATGTTGCCTTATCTAGATCCGGTTGCGGCCAAAACCGAATAAATACTAGTATCCCACGAAAATAAAACTTAAAATGTTGTATATACTGAAATATTATCTTAATGATTTTTGAAGTTATACGCGGTTGAAACCTCGGGCATAGCTAGTAAATAAATCTAGTCATTTGAGCTTGTTGTGTCCACTCTAAGAGGAGATGGGTTTTACGAAACAATTTAGTGTTCTAATTACAATGATGATATTTTATATATACCTACTAACCGGTTTTGATCTGATTGATTTTAGGTCGAGTCCGAGATGCTGGGCATAATTACAGCAAAAAAAGTTATTAATACGTAAATATATACATCATTTGTTTATATTTTATAATTTTGACCAATTGTTATAGTTGGTTCAAGCAGCGCTGGACGAAGCAGCAGTCGATCGCACTTGTGTGCTTATTGCACATCGCCTGACCGCAGTGCGAGACGCCCACGCAATATGTGTGCTCCGCGAAGGGCGCGTTGTAGAGTACGGCACGCATGAACAGCTCATTCGACTCAGAGGACTATACTCTAACCTCCTCATAAAGGGACTCTAAACAAAAAGTTTCTATTATATTTAAGAATAGAAGTATTCTTAAATATCCTGTTTATATTCTTAATATTCATATTTTGTACTTCCTTTCGTTTTTTGTTAACAATTATTTGTAAATTATAGAACAAAAACAGATTTTGACAACAGTCCTGATGACATATACCTATGAAATATTATTATGATTTTAAATAAAGTACAATTATTTCAATTTCATCTTTCTGTGGTTGTGTATTATAAGCGTAAGAAGTAAAAAATAAATTTTAACTATTTTAAAAATTATTATTAACAAGTACTAATTCAATAAATAACTAACTTGTCTATGGCCAGTCGCACTATGAAGGCAGACAAGGCAGCATGGTAAGGAAACTGATATTGAAAAAGAAAGCTGGTAGAGTCTTAGTGCGATATGAGAAGTCATAACATCAAAAATAATAATCTATTGTTTTAAAATGCCATGCCATGCATGTATTAGAAAGTTTATTCGAATATTTCCTATTAGTATAAAAACAACACTATCTTTCTGTTACCTACTTACGTCACGAGACTGTTCGTATATAACCAGATATTACCTCTTTATATATACTTTGGTTTGTTTACCCGCGTCTTCGCCGGCGACATAATCAAAAATTCAGTTAAACGGGATAAAAAGGCCAAAATATGTTAATTATGTTATATTTTAATGAATATACATATGAAATTAGCGTTTTGTCGTACTGACCACTTTGATCTGTAACACTTCCTTTGGTAAGGAATTCCAAATTCAAATTTATAAATTCATTTTTTCATTTATAAAAGATGCAGTGTGATAACATCTCTCCCGCCCAGAGATGAGAGCAGTACTCCATGTGGGGCTGAGTTCTCGCCTTGTAGAATTTTAGGCGAGGAGCTGATGTGAAGTACTGACTTACCTAGTTGAGCACACAAAGCTTTTAGAGGCTAATTTGGCTTTACCTTCCAATAGACCGCGGAACCTAACATCCTGATACTGGATTCGGTAGCGAGGCGGCATTCTCAAAATGAGGGGTTGGTCATTTTAGAAGTCATCGCGGACAAAATGTGTCATTTTAGAAGTCATCGCGCTAACTTGTGTCGTATTGGGGTTGAGTTGTACCAGTTTGGTTGGCCCAAATCTCAGGCTTTGGTTACTAAAAACTTGTTATTTCAGACACAAGTTTATACTCATTAACGAGTTCTCGAAAAATATTAGCGCGGCCGATATATAGAGCTGTCGTCTGCCAACATTGAATAATACTAATTTGCACATTAAAATACAGAAGAAGCAGAGTAGGTGACAGCTGTACGTTTAATTATATATTGTAACATGGCGATTCAAAAGTTCCCTTATAAACCTATTTGAATGACATTTGTATCATATGTACTATATTAGACTACGTATTTGACTTTCAAAGAAACACAATATGGTAAAATTCAATTTCAATGGGTCACAGTCATTAATGATTTTTCAACATATATCATTGCCGATATGGCGTTGTTCACAAATCATCGTCAAGATTGACATTGGAATGCATTTTTCATCGATACAAACTCTTATGACAACACTGTCGGCATTCAACGTAACAAGGCCGCTGTTGCGAACATTCTGAAATTCTGAATTATGTTTATATTAAACGAATACCTATAAGTAGCCTGTGAAAATTAAATGTTTGATCCTAAAACTAAAAGCTTATAAATACGACAAATTTCACTACTAAGGAACTCATATTAAAATGCTCATCACGAAAATATCTACTTGTTTTTGTTGATTATATATATAGAGAAAGTATTTTTCCATGAGAGTTCTATTTGTTAAATTAGTATGCTATGGTACTGTATAATAAATATATGAAAGTTTTTTTTCTTTTTATACTAACCGAAATATAAATAAAATTAAGAATAACGTGAAAATTTAGGCGAAATTGTATAGGCAAGCGAGCGACGTTGGGCGATGTGACGTCACGCGTCGATCGGTCGCACCAGAAAATAATTTAAGAACTCGTAATTTTAAAAAATTTTACTAAAAAAACCCAAGGTTTTCAAAGGGATCAATGAAATACCTATGAGATGGCAAAAGTGCATAGATAACAACGGTGCATACTTTGATTAATTAAAAATATTTTACAAAAAAAATGATATTATATTCCTCTCGTACAAAACGCTAATTTCATATGTTCACAAAAATACCGAAATACAGTCCATGAAATGTTTTTGTTCATGACGCTGTCCCATGATTAACACGTTCACAGTGCATGCCCCATCGATGGGGCATTTTGAGCAGCTCACCGTACGTGAATGCCCCATCAATGGGGCATGAGCCCTTCCCAAGTTTAAAGTTTGTAACTCTGTACACGTATGAGCTAATATGCTTATATGAACTTACACGTGTGAGTAATGAACTAAAGAAAAAATATACGTGAAAACCCGATTACCTTTTTATAAGGGTTGCCAGTTTTCACTATAAAAGGTCGCGTGTATTTTGGGCAAAAATAAAACAATAATATGTTAATCTAATTTATTGATTTTATATTATTTTTATAATTTTCGTATTTATTTTTAATGGCACCTGTTAAAGCAATTCAGACAGAAAGCTTTATGGCACCCCAGACACTTCATATCAGTTTTTTTTGCTTTGCGGGCTGATTCCGCTGCTGTACGGCCTTCTTCAATAAAAACTTTGTAACAGCCAGTGCAACGTTTCCTGAAGATTCTTTTTGGGTCACGTCTTGGAATTTTTGTGAGGGAATGGCTAGATCTAGAAGATCTAGCTGGCTGGCTAGAACATTGTGGTGTAGATAATCCATCAGAAGGTGCAGGAAATTGAAGGCTCAGTAACTGTTTAATTATTATTTCATGACCTTTGAGCACAGTCACTTTGCTTTGTGCATTCAAGTCCTTGTATATCAATACTGCGTTAATCACACAAATTGACATCAGATCTCCAGCAATTTTTTTATACCAAAAGCAAGTTTTGCGCACAGGGGCAATTCCCCTGTGCGAGCTGGTCTGCTACATCAATGCCTTTTTTCCACGATTATACTCCATGACTATTTTAGGCTTCAAAATCGGTCTATATCCAGTAGACATTTGCATGTCATGATTATGACATGTTGACATAACCAGTACATCGCGTTGGTCCTTCCACTTCAACACAGTTAAAAAACTGTTCTGTTTTACTGCAATTTCACCCTTTTTTAGAGTTACGTTGACCACATCAGGGGGAAGGTCTCGTCTATTTTTACGCACAGTTCCGCAAAAGTCTGTTCTACGTTGTTTTAGATATCTGGCCAACCGCCATCCGTGGGTCATACGTGTATGACCCACGGATGATTCATTCGTCCAGATGGTTTTTTTTCATATGAAGGGGTCTTAAAATTAAAAAACAATGATAATGTATATCATTTTTACACCTAACAAAACATATTATCCCCAATTGGCGTTTACACTTATGGAGTTATCTCCATAATCATAGCTACACTGTTAACGTGTTAAGCTATCAAGCGGTCCAGGTAGAGGCAAGCCGAAAGCTGCATTTTATCAGCAGCACTTCTTTTTAGGAAACGTATTTCTTGCATCTCCCTAGGAGATATTTATCTTGTGACATTGTGTATTTTGCATTTCATTATTTGCACCCAGAACTATGTACATGAAGTTATTTAGCAAGTATGTTTAAAAACATTCTAACTCTTCACAACAAAAATAAAATAAAACCCACCAGTTTGAGTGGAATTTCCAAAACTTTGAAATAGATGTTTATCAATTCATTCAAAAAACACAAACAGTTAATTCAAGCAAATCAGACCATTTTTTGTACTAAAGTTTCCACCCTATTTCTCCCGTTTGGGATTGTTTTTTCCAAAAATGACAAAATACGTATGCATTTATTCCTGCTCAATTCATTCCATTTCGTTAGTTACCTCCGTCTTGTAAATTAATTTCTCTTTAAATATACAGAGACTTAAAAAATAATTTTACTATTAATTAATTTTATAAGGTAAATACATAAAAACTCAATATAAACATTTTTTAAGTACTAGTGAGATTGTGTATAAATATAGAAAAAAAGACTATAAAATACTATATTGCATTGAGGCATTAAGTTATACATTATGCCTTTTTTTCAAATGCATTAACTATCAACATCAATAGGTATTTATATTTTTGATACCCATGTCGGGTTGATTTCAAGCTTTTTCTGAATAATCTTTCAATCCTCACGTGGTTAATGGACAATCACTTAAATGGAGTCCATTTATTTTTCTCTGAATTTATTTAGTGGAGTCAAATTTCAGAAAATTAACTTTTGTGTTTCACAGATTCAAATATTTTTCATACCTGGTAATAACTTCGATCACTTAGTGATCGAAGGGCAATAATCAAAATCAATGAAAAACTAATTTTCCATTAAAAATCTTTATTTCATGTTTTTACAAAAAATATAATTTTTATTTAATAACATTTTACTGCTCCATACCTGTGAGCAAAAGAAAATACTTGTTACATGTTTTATATATAAATGTATTTTAATTTAATTCAGTGATTTGGTTCACTATAAAGAACATTTGTTAAGCCTTATTAAAGTTATCAAATGTGTCCTGTTCATGTCCTACCAGCTGGAAATACCTACATTTCCAGCAAAGAAAAATACAGTATTTATTTATTTGTTTATTATAGGTGTATTTTTCTGTTTTGTGATTTCCAGAATATGATTCTTGATACAATATGAAACATATCATAGAGATAGTACATTTACTTATTGCACAACAGAATAAATATATAGAACTATCGGTCACAAAAATATATTTTAGAAAAAGAGAAATGCTACAATATTTCTTATGTATGTAAGTTCTGTAGATGTAATGTACAATATTTTTTTTGTGGAATTTTTTCTTATGTATAGAATTGAGGAAAACTTTTCATACTAAATTAATTATATATTTAAATTGAAAAAAAAACTGGTTTACCCATTATAAGCAATACCTACTGTTTAAATAATAAACATAATCACTTAATTATGTTTAATTCTATCTCCAAGAATAATGAAGTCGTTTTTAAAAATAATTTGGTTACATTTATTGAATCATTCAAATTACTTGACTTATGAATTGTGATCTTTTATTGCCTACTACAATATACTTATTTTATTGTTTTATTGGTAAGTACTAAATTGTATTAGATTTATTTATTTTTATTTTATTGTAATTTTAACCTCTGACATTTATTATTATTATTATTTATGCATGTAAATATTATTGTAATTATTCTACCTGATTCTGGACATTTAAACACCTACTTACTAATAATATGTGTCATATTATGTTTTATATTGATTAATTCCTATTTATATTAAAATAAAAGCATCATATTATAAAATATTTACCTAGGGTGTGGGCGAGGCCATAGCTATGGCTGTTAGCTTAGAGATAATGCTGCCAGCGGCTAGGTTACCGTAGTAAGACTGCGCGGCTGCTGCCATGCTGCCTCCAGCGATTCCTGCGCTACCGAAGCCTAACCATGGAGCGACCCAAGCCGCGCCGAGGCCATTTACAGCTAACGCCGTAAAAAACGCCATTATTCTGTAACAATTATTGTTATATTATAGAAAAATAAATAATGGTACAAAAGATATTTCTATAATAGTCAATACCTTTTTTTTTTAACAATTGACAATTTTATATTCTTTAAACTAAATATTATGTGAATTGGGATGTACCAGTCTCCCCATACCCGTTCTACCCAAAATCGATATGCGAATTTCTAATGCGTTCCCGTAAATTGTTTATTATTTATAGAAGTAGTATTGTACCTATAGCAATAGAAATATATATATATGTATTCTAATTTATTATAAGTATAATATATATATATATATATTCAAAAATTCATAATATAATTACTTTACTAATTGAAACAGGATTTTTTGCCTACTTAGGAAAAATAACCAATTTATATTTTTTAACTTTCTATATATATAAGTACTTTCTGTAATTTATAATATTAAGCAACGCGTTACTATAGTGTCAAGTTAACAATATTATTAATAATATTATACTACAAGAAACTATAATAAATAGATAATTTTGAACTTACATTAAGCTACATTCGAAATTAGATATTAAATAACTACAAATTAGAATTAGAACAAATATAGTCTTTATTATTATTTATATTACAAAGAATAATACTTATATTATGCTAAGGAAGTTCCTACTTACCGATTACAATATAATCCCAACGCACACGAAGTAATACGAACTCACTAGATACAGAAAACTATAGTAAGATTGGTACGAGTTCGAAAAAACAAAGAAATGCAATACTAATGATTATTTTTTCTCGAATGGTACTGTTGCTGTTGGCCCAATCGGCCTCAACAGCTTCAGTCAATAAGTGTCAAAATGCTTATGGCATATGATTGTTACGCTGTCGTATTTATAGCCTCTGACTCTGCAGTTGTAGTGACAAATTTCGGGGATTTACATGTTTTTATTAGTTAGAGCTGCCAGATTATAAATTTATAATATTGATTTTCTAAGATATAAGGTTAATGAATATTATAATGAATTTGTAATTCGAAATATTCTTTGCTCTCTCTATCGTATATATTAATAATACAAACTCTAACGCTCGTACAGTAGTTAGTAATCAAGATTAACAATTACATTTATTATTAACGATTTTTGGCATTGATTTTCTGTTTTAGTACAAAATTTACTGTTTTTTATTGTTTTGCATCTAATCTAAGCTTAAAACACACATGTCAAACCAAAATAATCTTTAACACAACATAACAAAGAAGTTTTTTGCTCGTGTCGCGCGCGTTTACTTCAAAGATCAAGATTCAGATTATGACTGCGCGCTCTGAGGATTCCCCATTCATTTACGCAATGCCATTGGTAGATAGTAAAAAAGAATAGCTAAATTTACAGTTTAATACATGGAACAACGATAGCTATCAGTTGTTTCTGTTTAGAAAGTGAAACCGGGTTTTCTGAATTATATCTTCTTTGATTCATTGGCAAACAAATTGTTTGGTGTAATGTTGTTTATTTTATGGAAAAAATACATTATAATAATGATGAGCGATATTTTTGTATGAATATTGTAAATAATTAATTTGTATACATATGTTTTTTCCTAATAATCTCGTAATTATTTAGCAATTTATGTTAAATCAAACAGTAGATAATTGCACTTACCACATAATTCGATTATTCTATGAAACACTTTTAAGGCAGTAGCTTAATGTTTTGAAATTATTACCATTTTATTGTTTTCTGCTGTTTTTATAAGTTGGATTTGTTACTTTTTGTGTTTCTAAGGTTGGCAACACAGGTCTTACCATTGCCGTTTTTATAGCTTTTAAACTTGTTTATTTCCATGATTTTGCCGTAAATAATAAAAAAGCACTCATTTCTAATAGACTTGCGCAAACTATATCATTAAGACGAAAAGAGAGATTTTCTTTTCGCTCTAAGATATATATCACTCTTTAATATCTCGCTCAGAGCGAGAACAGGACGAAGTAAACAAATGTAAAGAGCTATTTGTTATTGAGCTAGGTGGTAGTGTTACCAGACGTCACATACTAAAAAATAATATTACAAATACATTCAAAAATAGCTGTGACGAAATTATTGTACTATAATTTCCAAATTTATATATAAGTATCCAATTAAAAATACCAGATAAAATATTTTTATGTTCATATATATTATAATTTAGTTCAATTCAGTAATTTGTTTAAATAAATAAATAAAATTGAAATAAATAAATCTTCTGAATTAATAATAGTCGAAACTATAATATAAATTATATTCATTTAATTTTCTTTGTTTCCCATCCAAATGCTTTTATTTTAAATTTTTGTATGGCGTTTCTAGTTTTATTCTGACTACAGTTTCAAGGACTATGCTAAATTTTACGGCCCTGATCATTTTTAGTCTGGCATCACTACATTCAGAACACAATCTGACATATTTTTATTCATCTAATCTGTATCGCTCACCACTCGCTCTGAGTTAATCTGAATTCAATCTTATTACTAGAATATAAAGATATAGTTTAGGAAATGATAAGCTATTGATAAACTTGCTCTTTATGTACAATATATATCTTTTTCTGTATCGCTCGCCATTCGCTCTCGCTCTTAGTTTAACTGAATTAAATCTTATTACTAGGATATATATAGGATAGCCCTATAAGACTAGGAGAATATATAATATTCTCCTAGTCTTATAGGGCTTCTCTGCATATTTTAGTAACGATAAGTTCTTTGAAATAAAAATCCAAAATCCATAGAAAACTTTATGTTATGTTCACAACATGATTATAATTTTCTGCTGCTGCAAAGTACCTGGAAAAACATTAATTTACAAAATTAGTTTTATTTACATAAATAAGATAATTTATATTTCATTGAAACATTTATGTTAGACAGTGTAATCTAAAATTTAGCTGGCTTTAGGCGATTTATTATAATATACAAGCGAGCATATTTTAATATACAAGTGCATTCTTAATACATCTCACATTTCACATCTTTGAGCTTTGTGCAAGCTCGTCTGGTATAGGTACCACCCACTCATCAGATATTCTACCGCAAAACAGCAGTACTTGGTATTGTTGTGTTCCGGTTTGAAGGGTGAGTGAGCCTATGTAATTACAGGCACAAGGGACATAACATCTTAGTTCCCAAGGTTGGTGGCACATTGGTGATGTAAGCGATGAGTAACATTTCTTACAATGCCAATGTCTAAGGGCATGGTGACCACTTACTGTCAGGTGGCCCATATGCTCGTCCGTCTTCCTATTCTATAAAAAAAAATCAAAACAAAATAATTCCACAATTTTCCGTTTTTCGCTGTTACGGAATGTAATAATTCTAAGGTCGCATTTTAATTTTTATTATCAAGGTATAATGTAGATAAAGGCAGAGTTAGTTTGATGAGTTATTTGATAAATTTTATCATATATAGATTAAAATATTATTTATGTACTTTACATAAATATATGAAAGTGTATTTGAAACGTTGCAAATAATTATATATTATTATTATAATGTATTAGCTAGATGACAATATAAATGTTTTGCATTACAATGATGTTGTAATCCAAAACATTTATATTGCGTGTCTATCTAAAATACAGTGTTTAAGATGAAGATGTATTTGATATCTGCTGGTGAATTATTATCACGTGATAAAAAATATATCATAAAATTACCCACTAGTTTTGTTTAGAGTGAAACATTAACGATAGATAGTGATAGCAGCTCAGTGGCTGACTCGTCGTCTAACATTTTAACAAAGTCAATAAATAATGTGATTGTAAATGATGTGATTCAGTTATTATTCTAACCAATTTATATAATTTTATAGATTGTAAAAAACACCTGGCAGCACTGAATAAGACAAGTGACCGTGAAGTCCCTCGGTTCAATTTCAATGTCTGTTAACAAAACCCAGCCCATATATTCTATGTTTATATGGGTTGGGTTTTGTTTTGCCTGTAGACAGAGAAGCAAATAGACCAAGGGGCCGTGAAACCGCGATTAAGACAGAGATAGTTTGTTAATGTGTGCATATAATGTTGCCATAGTAACTGCATTCCCTAATTTTGGCAGATAAATAATTTTCAGGATTTCATTAAAACAAAATAAGTTTATTAAATTTTACTTTTAAAAATTTATTATACTTTTTTTTAATTATTTTTTTTTTTTTGTTTTCCAACTACAACCAAAAACTGTTGCATTGTTTGTTTTTGTTTCCGTTATCAATAGTACTTCAGCATCTTTATATGGTACTGGATTAGCATTCTCCTCAGAAGTTGAAATCTAAAATACTCAATTAAATTATTACTAAAGAATGGTTGCCACATAGATTTCTATGTTAACCTCTTGACTCGGAATGTAATTATATTATAAATTCATGAAGAATGTTTAATAATATTGTCATAGTTGTTAGAAAATTATAAAAAGGAGAACGAATAAAAAAAATAACATATTTACATATAACGAAGCATTTTAGGTTATTATTGAACTCTATATTTATTTGTTTGCATTGTTTACGAGTCGATATTTTTATCGAAAATCGGGACATTTTTTTTAGCTGACGCTGGCAGCACTTACATGATAAATAATTTTAGGTTATGAATGATAAAAACTGGAACATTTTATTATCTCCAGGATTTTAATGCAATATAAGGTTCCGTCATGCTATAGCATAAATAAACATCACTGAGAAACTATATTTAGGGACAAAATCGTCGTCCTTACGCGTAAAAGCACACGCCGGCAATTTTCTTCTTGCTTTCTACTTTAACATGAAATAATACGACAATGCACCATTGTATAACCTTCGATATGATATAAGGATTGTTTCTCGGCCTTTTCACTGGATTAGAATCGTTTTCTAACATAAAAGTAAGCGAAAATTGAACAAAAAACACAATGAACGCACCAACTGTCAAGTTTGTGCGTTTGTCAAACTTAAAAACAACAAAACGACAACAATTTGATAATTCTATTTCTGTCTAAACCATTTTTAATGTAATTTTCGCTCTCTTTCTTGTGTAAGTGAGAAGGAAATCGTCATTGCGTCTATTAGTTTTTCTGTCTACGACGTCAAAAATGAGACAACAACATCAGAGTAAAAGAGATGAACATATAAATTTATATAATGTTGCCACCAAAAAATAATCCCGTATTCTCCATAATAATAAGCTTATTAATTGATTTTAAAAGTTAAATGCTTGTTTAAATTCCTTTTATATATAAATATGATACCAAACAAATATATTGGAATAAGAAATATAACATATTTAATTGATTATTACGTAATAAAAAAATTAATATAGGGTATCATATAATGATAATGTGTGGCAACACTAACGTCTGTCGGACTCGTGACGTCACAAAAAAAAATAGTCTGTCACCACACACATCGTTTCATTTTATCTTGTATTAAATAAATTATATTTGTTGTTATTAATTAATAAACTAGTACTATTTAATTCTACGTTACATTGATAACGTTGAGCTTGCTCTTCCGTGGCTGTGTTTTGGTGAAATTAAGTGTGTATTTGTGAGGTATAGAGTCGGTATTGAGATAGTGACTCTTTTTTAATTTTGTGTTTTATTTTAAACTTAGTTGATGGATTAGACAGTCGGGATAAGTAATTAAATATGTATAGACTGTTCGTTTTTCTTTTGATGTTTAATTTAAGATTTGCCGACGTTTGAAATTTGTGATTCATTATATGTCATCACATACTTAATGTATTAATGTAATATCAGTAAAAACATGTGTCGCCTAAATGAATGTGATAAATTATAATTATTATCATGGTAAATAAAGAAGTAAAGTACTAATCTTTGTTTTATTAGACTACTCTACAGATTATTTTTAGTATTTTATAAACTGTGTTTCTCAATTGTGATTTTGTTTAGATGTCTATTATTCCTAAGCAAAAATTGGCGGTCTTGTAGGAAACGTTTGGGAAACGCACTGTATTTGTCCATAAAATGCAATAAAAAGTATCTACAAAATTTACTGTAGTTCGAAATTCCCTTCTATCTCTAGTTTTAGTGGGCTGAATATAGATGGCGCAGGTCTCTTAAGGCATATTTTCTTTAAAAAAAATTATGAAGTCATTCTTCTCTATAAGTAAAAGTGCTCTGTGCCCAAGGGTAGTAGTGGAGTGGCTTCCACCTTCGGTGTCACATATTTTTTACGATTCTGAACATATCCTATTTTCAATACTTCGGACTTGTTTCATTAAAAACTAAGCGATATTTGTGTTTAATTTAATGCACTCTATTGGCTGTTGTACAACTTTATTGTGAGAGAGTTGGTACATCCTGGCTGGCCTAGGCCAGTCTGGGTACGGGCCTCGGGGTTGCCCTCTCTACCCGGGCTGTTCCTCCTCGACGGTTTTGACCGTCGCGTCATTTCATTCTGGCCCAAAGGGCCAGGGACTCAATGACCCAGTGGCTGTTTATTTAGTTGGTTGTTGTATTGTTATGTATGGCTTGTCAATCCGGTGGTTGATGTCGTCCTCATCAGTCCAAATCGTCGTCGTCTTCTACATCGATGCCCGCATCGGAGCAGATGGTCGGCGACAGTAGGAGCTCACGAGGTAGTAGACGCCCCTCAGGGCCGCATACGTCAGGCGCGAGCGGACGTAGGCTCCGTAGATCCTCAGTTTGGTCTTCTGTGCTAGGCGGGATGCGTAGAGGGTGTAAAGCTTTGACCGTGCAGCCGCGGTATGATTCACCGCCTTGTTGACGGTGGGTATCATGCGCAACCTACGGTCAATGTGACACCCCATGTAGCAAACTGAGGTCTGCCACTCCACGTCCTGGCCTCGGAGCTTGAGCTGACGTAACGGCTTGTCGGCACCGACAAGCAGAGCGGCCAGACGGATAAACGTCGTCGGCCGTCGACGTCTGTAAGACTACCGACGTTGACGGCCATTCTCCACTTGTCTAGCCACTCCGGAAGCAGATCCAGCAGGCGGTGCATCTTATTTGTTGCGACGATTTGGTGATAGGACGACAACTTTATTGTATTAGTTCTCGCACGAGTTTGTTTTAAGTAATTGAAGATGGCGTTGTTAATTTATTTTAGTGTAAGCGATACTCATCATTTGTTAAACATGCATTAGGAACACGGAAGGGTTATTAATTAAACAAGTATATTAATCGGTACAAATTATTTTTATTTTTCTTTCTTTGTACATAAGCTAAATCGATCAAGCCTTTTAAAAGTATTTAACTATAAAAATTAATAGAACAAAATTAATATGATTTAACGTATTTACTGATTATCCTATTATAATTAATAAGTAACCTTAACAGTATATATTTAATTTAAATATTGATGAATAGAAGTAAAATATTAATTCCTTTCCTCCATTACGTAATAATGAATTTACATATTGACTTTATATAAATAATGAAATATCATCAAAATAAACATATTAAAAATACTTATATTATTTAATACTACTCGAACGAGCCACCGCAATCGTCAACCCCCTTTTCCTCATCCACGTGCAAAATAGTATATTACACCGTTTTCCAGCGTCGTTTTTGTCCAAAACCCAAAGTCTAGTCTAGTCAAGCTCCGCCCAAAAGGTCCCTCTTTTTTCCTCCATCAAAACCTTCTGTCCTTCTGTTTTTTATTCCCTGAATGTCTTTTGACATTCTAAGTTGACAGTCATAATACATTATTAAACAAATTGATAACATTGCTCAAAAAGTAAAGGTCTAATATTAATTAACAACAACATTGTAATGCATGGAATTGTGATTTATTTCAGTAGAGTAACAGTCTTTATATATATTTACTACTACCATGTACTTTACAAATATTTTTATTTTTAATTTAAAATAAGTTTTTAATGTTTTTTTTTTTTAATTTCAAATACATTGATCTAAAATATATTGATTTGTTTTAAACTGGAGAACGAAATAATTGGGATGCTTTGTGGTTTTATGATTTTAGGAGTTAAAATCTGAAAGATTAATTTATTATTTTCCAACGTTATAACCATTTTTTTCCGGGGCATTTTGTAAGGCATTAAAAAACGTGATGTTTTTTTAATATTCTGCTATTTGAGAGGTGCAACAATTTTATTATATGAATATCATATCTATCAAATAATAAAGAAGCGCTTCCACTATTGACGTAAGCTTACTTTAATTTATGGGGTTGTATAATTGTCTAAGTAAATTTGATTGAGAATTCTTACGATTATATAAATAATTCTTATTCCGTGTATTCATCAAGCTGTATAATGAATATTTCTATCGTTTCTTTTGCAAGTAACTGTATTCTTATTGTGTATCTATTTATCAGTTTAATGGATGGCTATAAGTTTAAAACATGTTTGAAGTGGGTTGCTGACGGTCGGCTTGCTTATTAGCTATGTAAGATCAACTATCGACCTCAACATCAGCCGGCTTACTATGACGTTTTTATTTGCAACGCTACCTACCGACCAAAGCCTTACAGCGTCTTTCCACCGCTACCCAGACAGCTGACTTTACAAATTCATGCGACCAGCTGACGCATAATCCCCCCTCCGCTATGCAGCTGACGATTTTTTTCTAGCTCAGTATGATGTTAACTATTCATGAGTTTCAGCCAGCTTAGTATTTTTTTTTACCATTTTCGCAACCTCTCACAGCCACACCCACCGCGGGTGTGTCAGCTGACGCTTGGTTCACTTATTAGTCATTTGAGTTCTATTGAAAATGATGGCAATCGGCTTAAAATCATTACCTAAAATGCAATGCTACCTCCCGGACCATGACCTGCAAATATTGAAAATTGAATTTCATTGAATAATGAACGCTAAAAGTTTTCGAAAGATAACTTTCCTGAGAAAAAAAAATAGTAAGATGGATATGATCGGCTAGGCGGCTAGTGCAGAACGTTTTTCCCGTCTGGCCGTCGTCGCGTTTGGACTCTACTACCACTTACCATCAGGTGGAGTAGTCATTTGCCCTCCCGGCGAATATATAAAAAAGAAAAAAAAAGATTAGTGCAAAAAGATAGTGAAGTAAGCGCGGGGTTCTTGAGTATAAATTGTCAATAAGATTATAAAACTTAAAAGATCTTAAGAGATTAAGAGAACCATAGAATTTTTAATAGAATGAATACGTTTATAAATTAAATGAGTAAAGAAATGAAAAATGAATGCATTGAAATCTTAATAATTTATTTAAATTTGTATATGATCTTTAGTTGTGTCTAACCTTAATTGATTTGTAATGTGACGATCGTTCTGTCTGTATTATAGTGCAAATGTCGGCTGTCAATATAATACCAATCAAGTCAATATAATGATACCCTCCTGACAAACAGTTTTTTTTTTGCGGCCTCTCGGGCCTTCGTTGGGTCGGGGTCCCGTGGCATTTTGCCACCCTATAGTTTTGCCACTGTATAGGTTACAATGTTGTGGGTGATCTATCGTATAGATTACTATAGACCCTATTAGGCTCTGACGAGTACAAAAAGCCAGAGATGAGATTGGCCTGGCAATTCAGAATATTTTTGATAAGAAACTACCAATTGACTACTGACATTTAATACGTGTAGTGTTCGTATAGTTGTAAATATTTATATTTCTTTTTTAAATACGTATTTCAAATTTTATATTTATTACAAATTAGGCATATTATATTTTTAGGAATAACTGGTGTTATTTTTTTATCAATGATTTACTTTAAATTATGTATATATTTATATGTATTTATTTGTTTCTTTTATTATTATTTAAACTTTTACAAAGTAACTTTTCTAGATTTCATGTTGGCAAATTGAGAAATAATATTATTGGCTTTTATTTCTTTGAGCAAATCATATTATATATTCATTAAAGCGAGACAATTCAGAAGTTCTTGACTCAAAGTGTTTCTTAACTCATTTTTTATCCGCTTTAATTTCTATTGTCTATCGTGCATTGTCTTAGTAGGAATAGGTGTAACGTTTCGGTTTCACGATTTTGTGACATCAAGTAAATTCAGTATACCACATCTTAATAAGTTTCACTCAAAAAATTACGCTCAGACAGAGATGAGTGAGTTTAAACATGCGTGGCCCCCTTTTGCGCGGGGCCCGTAGCATTGCTACTCTTGCTACGTGGTTAATCCGACACTGATATGATATAAAGAGAGCAAATATCAAAGGTTTTTATTCTGCCATTTAGTTTAATTAATTTGAGTATTTTTTAACAATAAGGATCTGATTAAAAAAATAACCACTTCAATATTATTTTTGATGTTCGTTGTTGAAATTTTAACAAACAAAATCAAATAAATTATTTGGCAAAGTATAAATAGATTTTAGACATGAATGTTGTAATTGAATAAGAGCAACGATACGATTCAGTATGTAAAGTTTACAATAGCAAACATTTGTTAGCAAAGTATTAGAGTCGGCAGGCGGTCTACGGTCGGTCAGTCGGTCACTGGTTAGTCGGGAAACGAACATTACCCGAGCGTGACGTACCGAGTCTTGACTGACACACTCAACGTATTCCGCGATCTACCTTATCTCTTATCACTATAAAAATGATACATCGAATTACTTCACGAGTGCCAAGATAAAGAACACTCTATTCGCGATAAACACCTCGTCACGGATTCATTTTGTTAAAATTATATCATTATTAATAAGAAATTCAATGACAAATGAATTTATTGGTATTTTTTAAAAACAATCTCCTCGCAATTATGTAAACGAAGGATATAATTTATTGAAGAGGCAGTTGATTTAAAGTGAAACTCGTGATCGCATTAAATAATTAATTAGTCATAATGTTTGTGCTATTACTTTTCTTGATCGGAATATCCTCGGCAAGCTGTAATCCGTGTACAAAGGAAGAGAGTTTGAATATAACAAATGGTGTGAAATTTGAAAATGGCTCTATCATTTACGATGGATTGGAATATATCGAAACTTCATGGTATGAGGAGGCGATTAATGAGGAAGTGGTTAGGTTCGGATGTCCATGCATTGGACGAGTATGCTTGTGGAAGTGCTGTGGAGCGGCAATGATGTTCGTCAATAGAACTTGTAGAGACGTAGATGTAAGCGAAAGTACGGTTAATCCTTTTAACCCTACGGTGTATAGAGGCCGGGAACCATCGAACCTGACCGCTCATAAGCACTTCTTCTACATGTATGCACCGTCCTGTGAAAAATATCTTGTAGATTCAAATTCGTCTGGAGAAGAAATATATATACAAGAAGTAAGTTTATTTCAAACATTTAAAACTTTTAGCGTCTTACTTATGATTTTTTTATCACGTTGTCAATTTATAATAAAGGTACATATATATTAAATACACAGCCCAGAATTAGTGCAGAATAAATATTTCGCTTTCAAAGTTAACACAGATTCAAAAGATAGATAACTTCGCACAACAAAATATGTATGTAATCTTGAATTGCATATCGCTTGATGCATATTCCTGTAATACTTAGATTAAGGGACAAAGACCTTGTACCTAGTTACTACATAAGATAAGACGCAAGGATTATTAAAAATAAACCTTTTATCTATTTTTAATATTAGCTGAGCATACTATAGCCATGTTAACTAAAAACTTTATTTTATGGTACTTTTTGATGACGAATGTTTTGAATGTATCTGAAATTATTATATAATATACTTAATAGTTATGATAGAATAATATTATATTCTTACTAAATGAAACCAAAATGTTATGTTGTGAGGTTCCTCTCAGGTCTATGAGGTATTTTCTCCGAACCAGTAGTACATTTTTGACAAACAATAAGCAAGCGTGACTCTTTTTTTTCTTTATAGGTATATGTTTTTCTTATATAATTGTGTATGTCACTAAACTCCTAAACCGTTAGGACCAATATTTTTTTTTTTAAACGTTCCTGGATGGTTTAGATTAGACCCGGTAGGTGGAGCTGCGATCGGGTCCCAGAATATTATAATTTTTTTATTTCAATTGTTCAGAGGCGGGACGGATAGCTAGTAGGTATATTCTATATTAGCTAGCGTCTCTTTTTCCCCTTTTAATATTTTTAAATTTTGACTATAAGCTGGGAAGCAGTAAGAAATATATAAACTATAGAATATTTTAAAAGAAATGCCTTCGAAACGTTATCTGAAACGAAAATCTACGATAAATTATGTTACACGATCACTTTGGTTTTTAATATTAAAATAAATAAACTAAAAATTAAATTTATATAAATATCTAATGAAATATTTTTGCATTATAAACGTAGCAACGTTAAAATTGCTGCTTTATTAAAACATTGTACCTAATTACTACATATAATTAATGAGTGGATGGTACCTACAAAGGCAGACTTGCACAAAATCCTACTGACAAGTAACTGTGCTTTAGAGTCCTTTAATTAAGATCGAAGATCCCAGGCAGAGGTTGTAATAACGCGTCACATAAAAAAAAATCGCAATCTTACAATGACGATCCATAATAGGGATTACCCCATTATGGACATGTTGGTTGACATCCTGGCTTAGGAATCCAGAATACCAATAAGATCAATTGACAACAACAAGTAAAACAAGATGAAGAGAAACATAAAAAAAAATTCAAACCAAAGATTTTTATGTAATGTTGAAACTCTAGAAAGATACACTAAAAGTACAACAACACGTCTATGGAGAGAGCATGAAAAAAGTTAAGGTCAGAATCCTAAACAAGCGATATATGTTTCTATATTTCACGATGATTACCTATAGTTGGCTCATTTTGCAATGAATAATAATAATACCCACAGTTATTAAAAATTTCAGTCACAACGAACAGAAAACAAACACCAAGTACGTACAACAAGTTAGTTCCTATTAGTAAACCTAAGAAGTATGCATAAATATTAAAATCAGCTCGATTTCAAAACTATATTGCTTTATTAAGCCACTTATAAGTGTTTGTATATTACAGTATGTTGAATAACTCTTTAAAGAATTGTCTATTTTTTGTCATAAATGCCGTTATATTTTTGTCTGTGTAGCTCTGAATTAATAAAACCAGTGAGTTCCGACTCGATAGAAGTCGGAAATCTTTTTATTACATTCGTAAATCTCATATACAGCTCTGGTAAAACTCTTTGTCATGGTCCATCACAGCCACAAAAGATATAATCGAAATTAATTTTTCAGTTAATGAATCATAATTTTTAAATATTGTAAAGGAGCAAGGAAAAGCTCAACTTGAAATTGACCAAGATAAGAGTCATCTTGAAAATATTTGAAAGTTTGTTTTTGCGATTACTAGCCTCTTCGTAAAGATACAAAAATGCTATTATATTGTTTAGGTCTATTTTCCAATTTATACGACATCGAGATGACAACCAAACATGTAGAGCGAAATGCGATAGACATTGATAATATTAGTATAATTTGTCATATAGATATTATAATTTGTCTATGTTTAGTATTGATGATTCTTGTGAAGAAATTCTCGTGAAGTTAAGTCGAGCAAACTGATTATATTTATGTGCTGAATATCGTAAACAGATAATTAACAATAATCCACGTATAAAATTTAATTTACATAAAATTTATTTTACATTTTAATGATTACTAATTTAGTGACACATAGAACAATCTTTTTCTTACTGTACGAATCGTGATGAGTGAGTTTACTCCAAACGATAAAATTAGGATGACTTTACAAAGCGTTACGGAACAAACTATGTTGCTTAATAGCTGAATGTTAGCCGAGAGTTTATCTGACCTAAGCTAACATTCCATGGAACAAACAAGCCTGTTAGACGTTCATTACGCTGGTTCAACACTGAGTCATAAAGGCGATAACCGACAAGCGAAATAGAGAAGAAAGTTACAAGTTATTAACACTATACTTTCTATATTTATTCCATTTAGAATTATAATGAAATGATAGATACTGTACCAATTATTCCTGTATTAATATACATACCAATATCATTTTCTGAATGAATGTGTAAAGTTTTTTTATTTGTTTTTAATATACTTTTGGGCGAAGTAAAGTAATGTTACTATTGATTATTGTATAGTTTAGACACCATGACCGATTTGAAAAGACAATGACAAAAAAAATGCGTAAATTTTAATAGCGTTAAAACTGGGACGTTATCAGAAAGACCAAGAAAAGACGCTGGTATCAAAAACATACTTTTTAGTGAAAATCTACCACGTTTATTCACCAACCAACATTGGAGCAGCGTGGTGGAGTAAGCTCCAAACCTTTCCCATAAAATTTATAGGCTGTTACTTTATGTAACATATATAATAAATTACGCTATAAGTGAAAAAGGTCCTTGAAAAAAAACATTATATTTTATACCAACTACTATGTCAACGTCTTAAGAATTTTACGACTAACTTTTATTAGGTATTGGGAACCTGTAGCTTTTAATAAAAAATAAATAAAAAGTCTCTTTTTTTTGGTTAAAATATTTTAAAAAAGTACGTAGAACGAGAGGTGTATTGTTGCTTTTAATAAATAAAGGCATTCTGTTGCCTCACAGTTTGGACTCCACCACGCTGCTGTGTACATAGTAATATAAAAAGTAAAAATTGGACTTGACGTTTCTGCGACATAATTGACTATACTTAAATGTTTAAAATATCGCATAATAAGATTTGAGGGGAAAAAAGGCAGCAGTGATAAAAATGGTAAAAAGTATTACTGATTATAAGGTTCCTGTGTCGACATAAAATTGGTGTCAGGTGTCTTTTGCATTTGTAAAATTTGTACATATATGCGTGCTTCGTGCGAAAGGACGATCAATATTATACATAAAAAACTCTGAGAGAGGTGAGAACTCTCATTTATCGAAAACTCACATAAATAATATAAATTTCAAAGATTTTGTGTATCAACTTCTACACGTGACTGCAAATGAAACTTTGTTTTAATTAATTAGCACGACATACCTAAACGACCATTTTACGTTCGCAAAACTTACACAAACTTCATATAATAATTAATTATAATGAGCAGCTTAATTTTTTTCTTAATATGAATATTTATGCCTATTATGATGTAAAATCTTAGAGCCATATTTGTTATCAAAAATATTCCAAGAAAAATAATGGCGTGATTAGGTACATTAATTCTCGCAGAAAATATACCTACTTACGTCATCTTGGTTTTCGCTTTATCTTTTTGCGGTGTGTCGGTTTGAAAAAAAAAATGTAATGGTATTTTCTTTAACATTCATTAATACAGTAGTTGTAGTTTTTGTCATTAAAAAGTTAACATTAATTTAGTCATTCATCAAAGTAACCAGAGATCGGTATAACCATTGAATACTTTTTACGTCTATTGTAAGTTTAAAAGTAAAGTTGAAAGAAAAAAAGGGAGGACGCTGATACTGTATCAACTTTACAAACAATAATATATAATACGGCAAATATAACGCGATGAGTTGTCTCCTATGAAATATATATTTAAACAGAATAAAAGAATATAATCGTAACAGAATGTTTCTCTGTATCGAATTTGCACCTAACCGCTTGTTTGAGTTTACTTTCGGAGTGAGTAAAAAACGCAGTTTCATAACATTTTACAGGCTTTTATTAACTTTTGGGAAATCTTTGTATTGAATTTTACTGGCTTAAAATTCAATTTAAAGACTACCCAACAGATGTGCCAATTTAGCAAAGCATTTTGATGCTGGCAACAATTTATTATTATTCACGTTACTTTTATGTAGTTAGTAATTTAGTATAAATAGTTAATTTCCATACAAGGTATATCAACTTAATTGTATGTATTGTTGACTTAGTAATTTTACTAAGTTTCTTATAAAAAATTACGATACATAAGTACGAATGCTCGTAACAGCCTTCTTGAATAATTTAAGAAATACTTACACGAATGGATTAAACAAAACCTTGTCCTTAAACGTTTTTTTTTAAAGTGAAATGTCTTTAAAATCACACGAAAACGGGTTGCATACAGAAATGAGAACCGTAACGAAATGGTTTACATTGTATAGCCGTAATAATTTAAAAACTATTAGTCTTAGAGACTTAGCAAGTAGTTAGTAAACGAGGTGTCTTTTTAAGCTTACCAGGGGCTAAAATTGTACCAAGTTTAGATGATTTTTAAAGGAAATTATAAAAGTTTAAAAGAAAAACTTACATGTAAAATGAAACGATATTTTCAATTTTGTATATATTTTGCTTAATTGATTTATAGACAATTTGATAGTGAAACTGAATATGTAAATATTAGCATATTAAGGAAGACCGAAATTAATTTAGATAAGAATGGGGTAATTAGCTTTTGATAATTAACTTCAAAACAAACAAGAACAATTAAAATTACAATAAAATATATGTTTAAATGTAATAAGCACTTATGTGTTTTATATGTTAAAACGACAAAACCCCAGGATACCTTTGTTGTTATGCGTTGTTATTTGACAGCTTCCAAATTGATAAAAAAATAATTATTATTATCATTTGCACATGTCTGCCTCTTAACTTTAGTCAGAATCCTATAATAATGAAAATTAACAATTTTATTTGATGGTTGGCCTTTTTGCGAGCCCGTCTGGGTAGACACCACTCACTTAGTACATATTCGGCCAAGCAGCAATACATAGTATTGTTGTTTCGGCTTGAAGGGTTAGTGAGCAAGTGTAACTAGAGGCACAAGAGATATATTATCTTAGTCCCGTTCAGGTTGCTGGCACATTGGGGATGTATGGGGTTGTTAATATATCTTGTCCGTGGGCGGCGGTAATGTCTACGCGCAGAGATGATCACTCATCATCAGGTAATTTTGCAAGTCAGCCTGCTTATTTTCTATAGAGAAAGACTTCGTTCTGAATTATGAAATAATATTGTTTAAAAGTGTACATAAAAACACCAACGTAATTTTTAACAAATCAATTATGTGATATGGAAAAATAATTATTTTTAATGTCAGTTAGTAAATAAGTTAGTAAAAAATATAAAGTAAAAAAGAGCCGCGTGTGAGTAGATTGTGCTCACTAGTAACTACAACGAGATCAAAGATAATTATTTATAGATCAGTATAAGGAATGTATACCTATTAATGAATAATAGCTAGTTTATAGTCTATGAAAATGAGTAAATACTCAATTATTTTTATTAATGTACTCGTTACCTATGCTTGGACCCTCTGTGTATAAAATGATCTAACTTGTAATATTATAACTGTGTAGAGTATAATATAAAACCGTTATTCATATTAAGAAAGAGCTTGAGCTTGCTTTTATATTTAGTTATATTATACGTGCCCACACTTTCTCTCATATAGTTAATGTCCAATATTATCTATAAAAAAATATGTTTATATACCTACGAATATTATTCACATTTTTACCAATATTAAAAATGCAATGAATGAATATACAATGAACAAAATAACAATAATTTACTTACATACTTAAGTATTCTTTGTATAGTATTTGTAGAGTGATATGATACCTTAAATTTTAATATAAGAAAAATTTAAAACTTTATTTTTTAGCATAGAAAATCTTCGAACAAACATTCCCACGCGATACCAAGCGGTCGTAAATATTATGGAAATGATAAATGGCTCAGCGAGTGGGTGCGAATTACTTAAAAAAAAGTATTCGTATTTGAAATTGTATAAAAAAAATATCGAGCGCGAATAACAGAAGGTATGCGATATTTACGCACATTTAACATTTTTGACCCACATGATAGATTAGTTAATTTGTTTTAAGAGATTAAATTTAATAATTCAATTTGTAACGTAATAAACGTCGACTTTCAGATGAATATTCTCGAATAATATGCTCCATCAAACACTTTTTGTCTCAAAAACTCCTTGATTTATAATAAATACGTAAAAACTATAACGTTATAAATAAACTATCTCAGAAATGATGGATTTAGTAAATGAGTACACTAAACATTATCCGCCTCGTCTAGTCTAATTAGTGTTGGTGTTGACGTTTCGTTGTTAGAGATAAAACATTGTACCTTGTGTCGACAAACATTTGTTACTATGCCTTTGTTCAGGAACGTATCTCGCCTTGACAAAAAAAAATACCATTTACCTAATTAAATTTTAAAATGTTTTTAAATGTTTATTATCTAAGAGCTGGAGTTCTTAGCCTTCAAAAGAATAACAGTATCTGGCATTTATATCTATTAAAATAATTTTCGTCCGCGTGTTAGGTATGTGAAGCCTATGTCTTTCCTTGGGGCTTAAGCTTGGTTCATACCAAACTTCATCAAAGTCGGTTCAGTGCTTTATTAGTTATAGTGGTTTGTTTATACCATTCACGGCGTAACATACAGACAGACAGACATTTATAATAATAGTATAGATGTTGATTTATCATCATCAATATGTGAAAAATTGTTGATTGAAATTTTTCTTAAAGCTGTCTTATCAGTGACCAATACAAATTAGAATCTTCTAAGACCTACTTTAAACGTATTTGCACACTATATGTACGCGCTAAGCGTTAGTTTTATATTTGTTTTACTTATTTCAGATTATTTACAATACATCATTTATTTACAAAGGGAGAACTTCTACGAATGCACTTTATTTTTTCAAACAAGTATTGTTTTGGCATTTACGTGTTCAAGTCAAAATTGTTACGTTGGTGGAATGTTAACAGTCAGGGTCTAAAATCTAAATAATCGGTCGATATTGTGTTTTGTTTATTGTTACAACTGGTGTGTTATTGCGAGCTGAGCCTGTTACGCCGCCTGAGTTTTACCATATGTCGGAGAACTTAACGCGAACAATATTATTAACGTTCGATTTAATATATGATATATAGGTTATAAATTTAAGAAGTAAGACGAAATAACTCATTGGTATTAACATGTGAATCGGAGGTCGCGGGCTCAAACCTGAGCTTTAATGTGCTTTAATTTTATAATTTTACATTTAAACGTTTACGGCGGTGAAGTCACATATATATAAGTATATTTTTAATAGAAAAGGTTTAGGTTATATTTTTAAAGGAAAAAAAATATTATTCAATTATTTGTATTTCGACGCAAGATTGCGCTGATGCCTGCTGAATATCAACTTCTATACCGTTTAGCCGATCGCACATGGGAATTGAGACAAAATCTTTCGGGTTTTGCTAGTATTTTATAAAAGTTTAATAAGATGAGTATGGCATTACATTGTATTGTATGGCATTATTATTGGCGTGAGGCGAATAACATCTGCGCCAATTAATTTATAATACTTCATGGCGACCACGACCGCTCTGATAAGAGTGACACGACGAAAAAGAAATGGCATTACATTTCGAATGACATATGCCATGTCACATATTCACGTATTAATAAAATGAAGATAATAGTGAGTACTTCACATGATAATAATGATGTTAATTATACGTATTTATGTCAAGATAAGTTTCATTTAGACTATAGATAAAAGATAATATACTTACTGACTGGAGGGATTTCAGGCAAAAGATCCACAGCTTGACGTGCTATCTGGAGCGTGGGACTTATGGGATGTACCTTCCTTAATCCGGGTTTCTCACAGATAATTTGTGGGCAGAAAAAAAAATTAGACCATTATTTTAACTGTGAAAAGCCGGGTAGAATATTCAGTTATATATTAAAATAAAATTTTTAACTACTTCCCAACAAAAAAATATAAGTTACATGCGTTTTTGTATTACTATTAAGAAAAATATTTAAAAAGCCATTCTCATTTCCTTTTTAAATAAAGTGTTATTCCGCAAAACGTAAAGAATATAAATGTAATCTGACGTACAGTCAAATCGATCTATTTACTATAAACGTAGAACAACACAGCGTTGATTAATACAAATGCACACATGCCTTACATTCGACTTTACAACGACATTGGAATTGTTTTTTTTATCACATTATCATTCTTGCAACATATATAGTTAATAAAAAAATACACTGTGTATCGCTTTAAAAATAAATATAATTATGCTATCATAAATATACTAATTAATTTCTTTTTATTGACTGACAATTAGTCAGTTACATTTTTTTAATTATATCTTTATAATCTGTCTTTCAACTTAATTTATAATTAAACTTTATACCTAACCTTTTCTATATATTTTGTTATTGAAGATAGTTAAAATATAAAAATAATATATAAGAAAATAATAATATAATAATAATAATATAAAAAATATACATTAAAGCTTTTTTTGTGTATATTCTAATACCTTGTAATAGATTTCATGTTTAGGCAAAGTATAAATTTGAACTGTATTGTACAAAATGCGAGCCGAGACCAAGTCATTTCTATTTAAAACGAATTAGTTTCTCGTAAGTAAGTGCTCTTGAAATAGGTACCTACTATTGTTGTTCTCGTTGTTTAATATAGTAATATTTCTTCTTAGTTTTCTGTATCTACAAATTATTTCTAGTTTTATGTCAAAGGTTTTATTATTTTGTAAATTTCAAAGTTCAAT